>NC_069718.1:6363881-6473881 GCF_027358585.1 Pangasianodon hypophthalmus
CACTTATGAGGGCTTTTAATCATAATTAGAAACATGTTACTTTATAGATACCTTTATTTCGAGTCAACCTGCCAGGTTGGGTTGTTTTTCTTGCGAGTGCAAAGTGCAGAGCTCTGAATCACGTGGCTAAATATCAGGTCTGTTTAATGTGTTTAAAAGGTCTGGACAAAGGCCAAAACATGAGACGCAGATAGGAAACACAACAGGTCTATATGCAATATGTTATATTGTGTAAACATATTATTCCATTTAGAATGAGGAGCCAGGGACTGAGGGAGAAAGAGAATGTTTATGCATGTGTTTTCTCAGACTCGTTTAAGTTTGTCATTGGTTTTCTGTTCTGGAAAGTGCGTGGGACCAAAATAACGTGATAACATCATCTTTCTCTACATCCCGCATGTTCCATTCACCAACTGACATTAGAGTGAAACACAACAGCTGTCAATCACAGCTGTCTAATAACAGCTGCACAATGTCTATAATGCAGGGCTGCTTTTAACGCTTTTCCCATCTGCACAACACCCACGCAAGAGTGAATGCAATGAGGGCGAGCATTCATCTGCGTTCCTGATCATGATTCCTTCCAGCTAACTCCTTTTGGCTCTCGCATTACGGTCAGTGGTTCTGCGGCATGGGAGAGTGAGGGCCATTACAGCATTACAGTACAGAAAATCTGCCTTTTGGCCACGAGGAAACAGATGTTAATATTTAACACGCTCTGAAGTTTGACCAGCGAGGGTGTGGGGATGGTGATCTGTTCTCTCTCCGCATTCCTGTCAACCACAAATGTGACTTTTTGCCTATAATGACATATCCATCCAACTATAGGAAACTATAAGAAATCCAACACTGGACCACATCATCTTGCTCCGATGTTAAAGGTGCATTAGGTAAGATTAGTCTGTTTTTTTTTTTTCTTCAAAATTATGTCTCTAACAGTGAGATGGGTTCGACATTTGAATGATTCCCACCTATGTCCACAAAGCTCCGCCCCCAGTATCTCAGGTGGCCCATATAGTGTCTATAGAAAGACTGACATTCAAACACAAACAAGAGATTGACACTGGAAGTCCGTTTTTCAAATGAGTTTTCTCAGTGACTTAATAAACTTTTGCTAAGGCAACAGCTTAATTCTTTGTTTTGTTTTGTTTTGTTTTTATCATGTTCTACATATCTTCCAGGTTATTTGTATAAGTAAGGAATAAAAAAAATCGACTATTGCACCTTTAACAAAACAGCCATGTTTTTGATTGCTGATGTGATTTATTCCAATGCACCAATTTTATCAGATACAAAACCCCCTTTCTGTAATGTAAAGGCAAACTGCAGTGACTACACTAACACTGAAACTGAGATAAATGCCTCTAAAGGTTTCTAAAGATTCTTCCAAATGTGGAGTAGGTAAATTTCCTCCATATTCTGTTCTAAACAGAGCAACTATGTTACAGGATTTCCAAATGTTTCAACCAAACCTGTATTTAGTTACAAAGGCATTTTGTCTTGTTGCAAGCTGGCCATCTAAGAGGTAATACACAAGAAACTGAAGAAAATATTTACTTGTTTTCCTCACTGGGCGACCAGTGCTGGAGGTCAGCAGAGGCTTCGCTTTGACCCAGCTGTGTTTCTCCTTTTCCCAGGAATCAGTTCCACTCCTGTCTGTGTTTTCCTCACATGAGATCATGGTACCATGGGTTGTGGTACCGTGTCCAGTCCAGCTGATCCCTCCCTTGACAGAGTTGTGTCCTCTTTCCATCTCCCTGCTCTAGAGTTGCTACTTTAAGGGATTAAAAAAAGCAAAGGTTTTTGGTCTAGAGGGTCCTGTTTTCCTGCGTGCCTGTGCTTGACTAAGTTTTGTGCCTTATGGGTGGTCAGGATGGCCAGAAGGGAGGGTTTCAAGTGCTGCTCTCCTTTCAAAGCAAAACAAAAATAACAGCAAAATCGGAGTTACAGATTCAGCCTGTACGTCCTTCAGTCCATAAAGCAGCAAGACAGAGATGCACTTTTACTTTTGATGCCACACAATATTACTCAAATTCTAAAAGAAAAGTCCTGGGAGATTCCTTTGGATGTACCCTGGACCAGTTCCAATGGAAAACAGCCAAAGAAATTTCACAATTTGCGATGTGCTCCACTGCAGATCCGGTAAAAGCTGAAACACCATCCACAATTCTCTTCGGGTTTGTTTTTCCTCAACAATCCAGACATTTTTCTTCCTCTCTTTCTTCTCTCAGTCCCCAAACACTCCCCTGCTCGTATATCATAGTCTGCACCAGGCAGGTCACAGTTCTCAAAAGAGAACACCAACAATGTCTCAAAAGAAAGGTGACGTACTGTAGCTTGCTGTAATTTCATTAGAGCATGAAAGCACTATTCACTGGAAAGGTCACACAAATTTCCGAGCGTCACTCTTCAAATAATTCACATTTCAACATGGATTATTATTCTTTATACGTTATGTTTCTATTATAAACAGCGACTTGCTGTAACAGTCCCTCTATATTCTCACATTACTGACAGAAATCTCCTTGGGTGACTTGTTTAAACCCTGTGTGTTCTCTCAATCAGTGTCAGACTCAGTGTTGGGTTTATTTGTTCTGTTCAGATTAGGTCCAATGAGACGAAGCAGACTGAAGCAGATGGTTTCTCCAGATTGAGCCTCAAGTTTTGACTTCACTAGGATGTTGAGACGAAATTGGTCTTCCTCTAATCCACTCCCACCTAAAACAGAAAGGGATATGAGCTGTTAGAATGAGAAAGCAATAGTACCTGATGTATCCCGAAGTATTATTATCACTAGTATTATTATAACTCTTGAGGTGTGGCAAATATGGCTCTGCTTCATATTAAACTAAAAAGATCATTTGGTCTTTATTAACATTCATTTTTCATCATTTGAGAAAGACACCACTCCCATTGAAGTACCAGTGGAAGGAATGGAATGAATTTCCTACTCGTGTAATAAATACACACTACAACAGCCATTTCCTCTTGGATTAATAGCAAGGAGAAGGAAAGGGTGTCAAAAGGAACAAGGTGTCGGCTAATTAAAGACTGAAACTTGACAAAGCTTTATTCCTTATCATGAAAGCAGGGAGGGTTTCAAATCCAAAGCTGAACGCGTCCCAAGAATGTGCCAAAAAAGGGCTGAGCCCTTTGACTTCTCTTAAGCACCGAGATCCATGCTTTTAGCGGCAGAGTTTCAAGTTAAGGAAAAAAAAAAGAAAGAGAAAACAATCCACAGGGCGTAAATGACCTCTAACCTGCACTATGGTCTCCTGTATCCTGTTGAACCTGAGCCTGAGGGCACTTGAGTTACGGAGATGACATTTACCATGATCACCTCTTTTCACACCCTGTTAAAAGCAGTTAGAGCTTACACTCTAGAGCGCGAGCGAGGCTCTTCCGGCTCTTCCTGAGATCAGACGCAACAGCATCAGAGTGCTTCTTTGTGCTGTTATCCCTAAGCAAAAGACAATCGACTCAAGCACTTGATCACAATGGGCTTCAGATCAGCGCTCTCTGTGCGCTCTGTGCGCTCTCTGGTGTCAGAGACTGAAGAGCAGCTGCTTTGTTCAGATATGCTATCAGGAGATGGGACCATTGATGGGAGCCATTAACATTTATTACTTTGAGCCTACAATTCAAAGGTCAAAAGTTGTTTCAGTACCCAAACTCAAACATTTTAAAACAAGATGTTCAAAGAGGATTTTGTTCAGAGGAAAACGTTTAAGGATGCAACCATTCAAAATAATTTTTTTAAAAATATGCTAGTTTCTAATTACCAACACATAGGAGTGTAGATAGATTTGTTTGTAAGTGTTAACATTATCTCATACTTTGTAACTATTTGGTCTATTTAGATTTGGACCTATTTGGATTTTTATGAAGGCAGCACAGTGAGTGTTGCTGCCTCACATCGCCAGTGTTCCTGGTTCAACCCTGAACTTGGGTTACTGTCTATATAGAGTTTTACATGTACTCCTTTGTCTGTTTGAGTTTCCTCTGGGTTCTCCAGTTTCCTCCAACCTTTCAAAAACCTGTAGGTGGATTGTCTACTCTAAATTCGCCCTAGGTGTGAATCTGTGTGTTCATTGTGCCCTGAAATGGACACCATTCCAGGGTGTAGAAGCCTTGGATCTGGAAAAGTTTGGATTTGTTTTTCTCTTGGATTTGTTTTTCTCAGTAGGAATACACCCTGGATGGGCCAAACACACTCAAACTCACTTTACCCACTCATTCGCACCTTAGCATCGCCAGTGTACCTACTGACATGTTTTGGGAGATTGCAAGAAACCCAAGAACCCAAAGGAAACCCACAGGGAGACCATGTAACCCAAACTCATTAAATAATACAATAAGTATTGCAAAACATCACCAAACAAAAAACAAACAGAAACAAAACAAAAAAAGTGTTTTCAAGTTAAGCAAAAGCCTGAGAAAAAAGATATGTTTTAAGAGACGTTTTAATGTAGGGGACGATCTGATGGATAAAGGCAAAGAGTTCCAGAGCATAGGACCCACAACTGAAAAGGCCCTGGTCCCTTTAGATTTTAAACAAGATTTTGGGACAATCAATAACTTCTCAGAAGATGATCTAAGAGTTCTCACAGGAGAATAAAAATGGAGAAGATCTGAAATGTAAATAGGGGCAAAACCATGAAGTGCTTTAAATACAAAAACTAGAACCTTAAAATCAACTCTAAATTTAACAGGTAACCAGTGAAGTGAAACTAACACAGGGGTAATATGCTCCCTCTTTTTTGTAAACACGATAGTGAAGACTGGTTAATTCCAGCGTAAAAAATGTTACACTAATCCAGCCTGGTTGAAATGAATGCATGAATAACAACCTCTAAATCATCAAAACTGAGAAAACTTTTCAGCGTGCGAAGCCCCTTAAGCTGCAAAAAACTGGCTCTGACTACAGAGTTAATTTGTTTGTCAAATTTTAATTCAGGATTAAAAAATAACTCCCAGATTTTTAACCTTTTCACGGATATTTTCTTCAAAAGGGCCCAGAGTAGGTCTTAAATTATGTAAAAGGTGAGAATGGCCAAACAAAATAACTTCAGTTTTTTTTTTTTTCGATTCAACTGTAGGAAATTACATAGAACACACAGACTTTGTATTGTTTGATGAGCAGTAGAGTTACCTTCTAATGAGGCTGGTAAATTAACAGAACTAGCCTGCCTATGACAATTTAATCCACATTTATCAGGTGGTGTGTTTTGATGCCATGGTTTGCACTTTGACATGTTTTTCTTCTATTTTTTTAACCTCTTGGTATTTTTTTTGTATTTTTTAATGAATTTGTTTTATTACCTTCAGTGATATTTCTTTATCTTCTTTACAGTACCGTGGTGAACATGTTGTATTTAAATGTGTTTTACAAATAACCCTGATTTCAGGTTCTGATGAAGAGCCCACTACAGCATCGCATTATGCACTCTGCTATTTAACACCATTAAAAAGGGTTCCTCAAGGATTCTTTGCTTATCTCAAAAAGTGCCAGTTGGAGCCATCTCTGATATGAAAACCGTCAACTGGAACAAGCCAAAGAATCTTTAAGGGTCCTCGATTTAAGCTTCTGTAATCATTGTATGAATCGATATGACTTTGCTTGCCGGTTCTTTTATTTTTTAGCTGATGTTTTTTAATGTGAACTTGTTGGAACCCATGACATATCAAATCTCAATCTGTAGATCCTTAAATGTAATAACCACACCTGTAGTGTTCATATTTTTCTCAAAGTTCACCAAAGATCTTGTATCAGGGCCCATCAGGAAGGCGATAAGGTAAACAGTAGAGGTAATTACTCATCTTGAAGCCTGCATTGAGTGTGTGAGCCTTATCAGTTTTGTGAAGCAAAAATACATGTCTGTACAGTGAGCTAAGCTGTTTGCTCTCCAGCTATTTGTTTTTACTTCACACACTCATGAATTCACGCTGCCAAAAGTGCTCCACCTATACAAGCCCATTAACTTCAGCTAATGAGTTGGACATGTCTGATTTATGTACCTTTTCCTTTGCTATGTTTCCGTTCTCTTGTTTGACATTGCTGATTTAAAGGTACACATGTTACAGTGTAATCGTCTGTGTGTGTGTGTGTGTGTGTGTGACGAGATGGTGGCTGACTGTGGTTTATGAGAGACTTTGCTTTAATCTCCTGGATCCATTACAGCCTGCTGGGCCTGGATCCCATTCAGTCATTCACAATGACCTGACTCTCTCATCGCACACACACACACACATATATACACACACACACATACACACAAAGCCCCTTTCAAGCACCTATAAATGCCTTGAAAAATAATTTGGGGGTTACTCTGCAAAGCTGGCATTCCTTGCTGGTAATGTTCAGAGAGCTTGTGATAACCAGCATGCCTCGGCTTGTCCATGATGGTGACAGATAACCAAAGCGCTGAGCTCCAGACTTCTGAAAAGCTTACTGATGATGGTACATACTACCTAAGGGCAAAAGCTAAGACACAAAGAACCAGGAAGAAATTAGGTTATTAATAAGAGTGTGCACAATGTGCTCATCCCCAGTAGCAAGACAGCTTATGTGCATGTCAAATAAAAAGTCAATTCCTGGTTAAGCTTTGGGAACAAAATGAACATTTCCAGGAAATCTTTTACAGGGGATTAAATCAGCTATATTTCAAACTGTCAGTTCAAACTGACAATCCTACCGAATGAATATATATTATGAATAGTATTTGCTCATTCTGCCAAAAAATACTTTAAAATGAAAGAAATAAAGCCACCAAGCTGCGTTTCTTAACGTATCCTGAATAAACACGTACACTATACACTACTACGTTAGAAACAAAACAAAAAAATAGCTACTGGTTTAGCATCATCATAACTTTTTGCCTAGCTCTAACTGGCAGAATTGCTTATATGGTTTTTTGGACATTGTTATCCAGTTATAACAGTGGCCTTTTAGGATTAATTCTCCTCGCACTTTACGAGATAAATATGACAGGCCAATAAAATCTTTAAAAAAAATAGCAGACTTTTCCATGATGGAGTGTTACTGGTGAAGCTGGATGCAGAATTAGCTAAATTTGCTTCGGAACAGCTTTCTATATGCAACCTGAATAAAGTTTGACTGGCCAGCTTTACATTACGAATAAAAAGTATATACTTTTTTTTTCATTACCAACAAAAAAGGACAGCAACACTACTCATGGACATTCAGACCGTGCGACAACAGTGGATTTTTTTTTATTTATAAAATAGAAATTAAAATTCTGATTAGGAGCAGCTGATTTGATGTTAAAAATTTTGCACGGAACCTTTAAAATTGTCAAAATGTTTTTTTAATTGTTTTTATTTTAATTTATTAAATTTATTAGAATTCTTTTTTTTTTTTTTTTTTTTACCATTTTCAGTTTAAAGTAATCTATTTTTGCACACTTTTTAAGTTTTAATTCTTAAGATTAAAGTAATCTATTTTTGCAGACATTTTAAAGTTTTAAGTTCTTAAGATTCAAGTAATTTATTTTTGTAGACATTCTGAGAAAAAAAAGTGTCTTCTGGTCCAGAGTCTTGTTTGTGTTTGGATGTGCCTCAGTTTTTTTTTTTTTTTTAGACACACTCTTCACTCCGCCCCTTTCTCTGTCTGAAATCGGTAAGCTCCCAGCACAGCCAAATTCTCCTATACAGACCGTGATTATATGGACGAATATCTGTCCAGAGTCTATCCTCTGGATTTCTTATCACCTTTACATCACATTAAAACACTTTTACACCTAACACACTAAGTAAAGGGTTACTGGAACAAACAGAAGCCCTGAGTGGATACTGTCGCTTGACCTAACCTTGTTTACTCCAGCAGGTAGTCATCAGGGAAACACAGAGGAGTGATGAAGCTGATACGAAGCGGAGGCAGATGCTCAGTGGACCATCTGTCTACTGTAGTGTTTAAGTCATTATGGTTGCTAAGATACACCTGCAGCTAATATGCAAAAAACTCTACTGTTACTGCACTCCACTCGTCCTGGTTCTGCTATTACACACACACACACACACACACACACACACACAGTCAAGAGGCTAATGTATCTGGTTTTGTTACTGACCTGAGAGGCATACTGTCTACACACACTTGCACACTCACACACACACACACACACATACACACACACACAGAGTCAAGACACTAATGTATCTGGTTCTGTTACTGATCTCACACACACACACACACACACACACACACACACACAGAGTCAAGATGCTAATGTATGTGGTTCTGTTACTGACCACACACACACACACACACATACACACACACACACACAGAGTCAAGATGCTAATGTATGTGGTTCTGTTACTGACCACACACACACACACACACACACACACATACACACATACACACAGAGTCAAGATGCTAATGTATGTGGTTCTGTTACTGACCACACACACACACACACACACACACACACACAGTCAAGATGCTAATGTACCTGTTTCTGACGTGACACACACACCCATATACACGCACAAACACACAAAGATCACACACACCACAGGCAGATATACAGTATCTGGTGCTTTATTACTGACTGGAGGAGAGGCACCGAGCCAACTCTTTCTCTTTCGCTCCACACACACACACACACACACACACACCAGCAGGACAAAGAAACTGTTCGTTTTCACAGGGATAGGAATGAACATGCAGAACACACACACACACACACACACACACACAGAAGACACATATTGGTACTCAGTGCTACTGTCCTGAGAACAGACACAGCAAAAACACAAACAGTAACTCACACAAAACTCCAGTTTATCACTGATCTGAGAACAGTTGCGACCCAGCAAGCTCCTGTTTATCTCCAGCTAAGTGAGAAAGAGCCTCCATGAGCCGAGCAAAATATTTCTGCGACGGCAAACATACACACAAAAGGTAAACACATGCTTTCTTCCCAGATGGCTACACTCAGTACACAGCCACTAAAATTCAACAGGTGATGCAGGAAGCTGTGAAGATATTACAACAAATTCATCATTAACAAAGAAGAGGTGAGACTCACCTGTACTCTCCTGGGCTTCCCCGTGTGGAAGTGTGTGTATGTGTGTGTGTGTGCACACGTGTGTGTGTGTGTGTGTGTATGTGTGTGTGTGTGTATGTGTGTGAGACAGCTTTCCAGATCCTCCTCCTCTTCTCCTCCCCGTCACTCTCTTTTCTCTCTTTCTGTCTCTCTCATTCTCTCATCATCCGTTTCATTCTTTCTCATTCTCTCTCTGTGTTTCGCTCTCTCTCGTCCCCTCTCTCTGGGACTTAGGAAAAGGGGGAAAAGGGGGTGTGGTCGCACCGCAGTTGAAACACAGAAGGTCCTTTGTCTGGCCCCTTTCATATGGTTTCCTTCAAGTATGCATACTGAACCCATTATTCCATTAGATATATTTTCACATATAACTCCGAGACCTCTTCATCATGTCCCATTCCATTCTACCTGACCCCGCTTGAAGACTAAAACAAAGTAAAGAAAATGAACGGGAAATGAAATATGCAGAAGGAAACGTGCTCTAACGCTGCCCCGATGTGTGTTTAGACTGTGGCTGATTGTTATGAGTTATGAAAGTCGTCAGCGAACTCTGTAATCACTCTCTCCTGTGAGTTTAAAATGAAGGCACAAGTCACAAAAGAGCAATGAAGATGGACATGACATACTCCTGAACTTCGCATCTTCAGTTGCATTTCCACCACAGGAATATTTCAGGAACTCAGGAACTTTAGGTGTGTTTCAACCACAGGAACTATTTTTCTTGTTCTGTTCAGTAGTTAATTTATTGTCGCTCATATATTTTTTTAAGTTTGTACACTGGTATAATGTGATTTTTAATTTAGACAGCAAGTTTTATTCAATTGATTTACCTCTCATGTCTTAAATTCACAGTACTAGCTAACTAAAATCATGGCTATGTAAACATCCATACATGCATCCATCTTTTGTACTGCTTATCCTACAGAGGGTCGTGGGGTAACCTGGAGCCTATCCCAGGGGACTCGAGGCACAAGGCACGGGCCATCGCAGGCCATCGCAGAGCACAATTGCACACTCTCACACACCCATTCACTCACTACGGACAATTTAGAGATGCCAGTCAGACTACAACACATGTCTTTGGACTGCGGGAGGAAACTGGAGTACCCAGAGGAAACCCCCAAAGCATGAGGAGAACATGCAAACTCCACACACACACACAGGGCAGAGGCAAGATTCGAACACCCAACCCCGGAGGTGCGAGGCAAACATGCCAAAAACTAAGCCACTGTAATCAACCCCCCCGATATGTAAACAAACTACCCTAAAAAAAAAACTGCATACCGCTACAGGCATATGAGGACTACAGATCACGCAAGTACCTGCAGTAATCTACAAAAGTAAACACTGATGTTACCTAACGCTTACCAGTGGACAACTATATAAGTTAATTTGCCATGACGTGACTACTCCTGATTCACAATGTTACAAAGGTACATGTGTGTATAATGTGACGAGTACCATTTCACAACACCGTCAGTTACATAGCTATAATTTGACTAGTACTCATTCCAAGCTAATTTTACTTAGCTATACAGAGACAGTACTGATACACAACGCCATATGGTTTCATAGCTATAATGTGACTAGTACTGATTCACACTGTCGGCAAGTTATGCACCTACAAAACAAATAGTACCGATACATATTGTCTCAAAGTTATCTAGTTATAACCTGACTAGTATCGATTCACAGTGTCACCGATTTATGTAGCTGTAATGTGGCTAATACTGATTTACAGTACAACAAAGTTACGTAGCTATAATGTGACTAGTATTGATTTACAGTACAACAAAGTTATGTTGCTATAATGTGGCTAATACTGATTTACAGTACAACAAAGTTACGCAGCTATAATGTGACTAGTATTGATTTACAGTACAACAAAGTTACGTAGCTATAATGTGTCTAGTATTGATTTACAGTACAACAAATTTACGTAGCTATAATGTGACTAGTATTGATTTACAGTACAACAAAGTTACGTAGCTATAATGCGACTAATTTACTAGACCAATTTACAGTGCAAAAAATTATGTAGCTATAATGTGACTTGTACTGATTTACACTACAACAAAGTTATGTAGCTATAACATGACTAGTACTGATTTACAGTGCAACAGAGTTATGTAGCTATAACGTGACTAGTACTGATTCACAGTGCAACAAAATTACATAGTTATAACGTGACTAGTACTGATTCACAATGTCACAGAGTTACTTAGCTGTAATGTGACTAGTGTCAATTCACATTATAGCTAAGTAACTCTGTGACATTGTGAATCAGTACATAGCTACAACATAGCTATAACATGACTACATAGCTATAACATGTTACATAGCTATAACATGACTAGTACCGATTCATAATGTCACAGTGTTACTTAGCTATAACGTGACTAATTCACAATGTTGTGGAGTTACGCTGGTACAATATAGAAATTTCACTTTTCTGTAGTTTCTAACTACAAAAAAGTAGTGATGTTGCTGTGATGAAACTTCAGTAATCAGGAAATGTTGTGGCTATGTAATGACAATGTAATCAGGTTAGCTGGGTTTACACAGGTTTTTTCTTCTCTAGTAACTCATCAACCTTAGGTGCATATACACAATAGGAATACTTTAGGCTTAGGGTTAAGAACTCAGGAACCTTAAGTGCATTTCCACATTGGAACCAAACACATAAACACTAAAAGAGATGGTGTGGGTTAATGGGACATCTATTGCTAAGTAGTGAATAGAACAGGAGGGTGAAAATATTTTCTTACTGACTAATTCATATTTCCACTGATATACAGTAGCCTCTGTGTGATAGTGGTCCTCAAAGTGATATGTGTAGTCAAATTTCAGACGGATCAGCTTCCTGGTGTCCATCCTGTCCATAAATAAGTCTGAACATGCTTCTCCTGGTGCAGCACAGCATCTATGCATTAAGGTCCTCCTTACAGATGTTCATGTCTGTTTGAAATTTCATGTCTGACTGATATTGAATGCCTTCACACACATTCATCTCATAGTCATCTGGCTTTGAGTAGAGCAAGAGTGTGTCCAAACTTTGATCTCCAACCACAGACATACATTGTATATCAGCGGACATGTATAAATTACCAGGCTGGTTTTCCAGACACAGATTAAGCCTAGTCTTGGACTAAATTATATGTCCTTAAACTTACAACAGACTTTTTACAGCTTCATATTTATACACAATCCGCCATAGCATACTCCAGTTATTTCTATGTAGTAGTTGAAATTTTCATCACCTTGCTAATGAGCAAGAATAAGTACATGTTTTAGAAGAAGACTGACACAAACAAATCCACATTGTGATTTTTTTCAGAACCGCAACAATCCTTAAGACCGTTGAAGTGAACAATAATGCTAATGTCCAGATGATTATAAATGTGCTCATTAGACAACTCCTCCATCGGGTCACTGTGAGACATAGATCACATTGATTTATTCCACTCTTGGCCTCTTTTCCTCCGCCTCTATGCCTTCTTATTTATTTTTTTTTTCGACACCCCCTCTGCAGCTGGTTTCTGCTCTCCGTCCTGCAGGCTAGCTTGATATTTGAAAGGGCAGCTGTGGTGGTGGGGGGAGTAGGGAGGGTACGACAGAAGTACAGTGTCTGTGTGTGTGGGTTGATGGGAAATCGAAGGAAATGTTATAACACATTTCGTCAAATCCGGGCTTTTTTTCCTTGCTCTGGCAGGGAGGAATTTCCTAAGTGTTCTGGTCTGCATTCTCCCTTCATGCTTTTGTCTCGTACACAAAGTTATTAAAGAAGGCTCTGACTGAGTACTGACATTGATTAGAACTGCTCACAGACTGCAAACGAACTCTATAACCTTTAGCCAGACCACCAACCTCTTAAGCCTATGCTCCACCCCATGCAGATTCACGAGGCTGTACTCAGTGTGAGTTAGGGTACAGTACTGAGTCATATCAATTACTGGTTACAAGTCAGTATGAGATGGGGTTCATAAAAGAGTCAAAAGTGTAACTGGATACAAATGAGTATGAGACGGGGTTCATAAAGGAGTCATATCAGTTAGTGGTTACAAATTAGCTTTTTTATGTTGGCATTCAGAAATGCATCATAGCACTAAGGTTTTACAAAACAGTATGAGCTCATTCATTCATTTTCAGTAATCCTAATCAGGATCATGGTGGATCCAGAGCCTATCCCAGCAACATGGGGCATGAGTCAGGGAATATGCTCTGAATGGGATACCAGTCCATCACGCATCACCATGTTCACACATCTTCACATACTCATTCACAACTATGGCAACGTAGCGTGGCAAATAAACCAAACAACATGTTTTTGCAAAATGTGAAGAAACCGGAGAATCTGGAGGAAATTCACATGGAGAGAATATGTGAAACTCATATCTAGAACTGGTTACAAATCAATATGAGCTGGAGTTCATAAAGGAGTCATATCTGTATCTGGTTACCAAGTTAATGTGAGCTGGAGTTCATAAAGGAGTCATATTCATAACTGGTTACAAATAAGTACAAGTTGTGGTTCTTAAAGGAGTCATATCCATAACTGTTTATAAATCTGTGTGAGTTGTAGTTCATAAAGGAGTCACAGTCGTACCTGGTTACAAATCGGTGCACGTTGTGGTTCATAAAGGAGTCGTATCTGTAACTGGTTACCAAATTAATGTGAGCTGGAGTTGATAAAGGAGTCATATCTGTATCTGGTTACAAATCAGTAACCAGTTGTGGTTCTTAAAGGAGTCATATCCATAACTGGTTATAAATCAGTGCGAGTCGTGGTTCATATAGGAGTCGCATCAGTAATGTAAGGAATCAGTAGTCAGTATCATAAGGTCAAAATTCATTGATGCCTCACCCTTCAATAGTTGGAATTCTCTGAGTAGGAAGAATGGCATTCCTTGGTTATAGCCAAGAAACAAGAAAAATGAAGTTTGTATCAATGACTGCCTAAAACTCAGTGAATTACGCTCGCTAAATGTTTCCTCATGACTGATGTGTCTAGCTTTCTAAAACTATTTGGAAATGCATCTAAAGATCAATTATTGCAAAACCTTTTTATATTTAATGTCTAAAGATATCTGAAGATAAATTGCTGCAGAACTTTTAGGACATTTTTAAAATGTCATTTTAAAAACATTAGGGCAAATATATACCATCATGTTCATTTATTCAAATCATTACATTAGGTTAGCTTTTTATTCCTGAACCTTAGATGTAGAGTTGAAACAATGTGTGGCATTAACAGCACTTCCTGGTTTTATTATCTGGATTTATTGAGTTTTAGATGAACCCATTTAATTCGAGTGACTGTCAATTAGGCATATGCAAAATAAATAATAAACATAACAACCTTATAGCTAGTTGATTGTAACCTCCAAATCAATACAGTCAGGGATCCCTGGATCTTATCATGGATTCCACACTTTGCGAACCATGGCTTTTTACCACTGAGCTGGTATAGACTTTCTGAAGTAATACTTCTGCTTGTGAAAAAGCTGAACTGAAGATACTGTGTGTGCAAATAAGCGTTGAGAAGAATCTGAAGATCAAACAAGTCTCCTGTCTACTGACTCATCTTTCTAACACTTCCCAGCATGTCTTTATAATTACTAGGACTTTCGAACACACACTGAAATATTGTGGAAACTTTTGAACAAGAAACAATTTTTCCACAAGGGCTATTTCACTTCATCAAGTATGTTTTGAAAAATATGAAGCATTTAGTTACACATAATTACTTTTGCACTCGTGTATGTGCATGTTTTTCATGTGTTTATTCCCTTTTTCATTTTCTACCCTTATTTGTAATTTGTTTGTTTGTACTGTTTGCATTCTGATCTGTCTTCATTTCCGTCTCAGAGCCTGTTGGAAGCAGATACGCAGTTTCTCAGACATGATTTCCACTATGTCTCCATCAGGATGATTTAGCAGGAAATTTCACAGCCCGTACTTAAAGCTGCAGCTGCAGCATGGCCGTCTGTGGTCTGGATCCAAGTTTGGAGCGTTCGGCGTGCCCAGACGTGGTCGAGAGTGAGTGAGTAAGTGTGATTGTGTGCTCAATGACGTGATCAACTTAGGGGCCATCTGAGTTGGTCATGAAATTCTGGGCTTTTTGGCAGAAAGCAGCAGGGTGTGAACTTGTGGTAGGAGCCTGGTGCTTCTATCCAGACCTCAACCACCTTTGAGCTTCCGCTTCTTCATTTTAATAAGCTTTTCTTAACTTCTAGGGTTGCTCTGAAAGCAAATCTTTTCAATGCTTAATATATATTTATGACTCATTTGTCAAGAGGGAGGTACATATCAAATCCTTTCACATTTCCAGTTCTCTTATGTTGGTGAGCAGCAACCCAAACCACAAACAAAGCCCAAAGGTAAAACCAGCAAGTCTTTGGTTTTGCCTGTGAGCAAGTCGGACTCTACAGATATGAATCAGGATTGAGAGTACAGATTGATCACAGAAACAACAATAAATGCACTCATCTTTCTGGTCCAGTCCTGTTTTGATAAGAGCTTCAGCGCATAACTCATCTCTGCACAAAAGGCATAGCGTGTAGTATTGCCAAAGCGAACAAATGAGAGATATCATGGTAACCCTGTGAGAAAAATAAACAATGGTGTTACACTAGTTAACTTTTAAAACTGATGAAAAGCAAAGCAAGATGCCTTCTTTCACAATAGCAGTTCAGTCTGATTTGGAAGGATATTTGATTTCACTGTGCATACTTTGATAATAAGTAATTGGAGGAGGCATGGTGAATGATTCAGACGGGGATTTTTTCCTCTCTACTGAAAGTTTCTGGGCGAGTAGTATGGAGGCAGCTGCTGGAAACTCTGACCCGTACATTGTGCTTCTCACCCCCACTGATCAATAAATCTCCCACCTCATATCTATCTTTGTAGATGTTCCAACCGTCGACTTCTTTGCTTACCCACAGAGAAATACCTTCAACATGAGGTGCACATCTTTGAAACTTAATCCCTTAAAAAGGTTAAGCCCAATACATCACAGGGATCTTTGAATCTTTCTGGAAAACCCAGCACTGACCCCTTGATCGGGTCAAAATCATTTTTTTCGTCTTCTTATATTCATGGACAAAATTGTTAATAGTATGAAAAGTGGTCCTTTAATAAAATTAAAATTTGTGATTGTTAGCAAATTGCTGTGGTATAAGAGGAATAGAACACTTTGGGATATCCTGTTATAGGAAAATAATCAACTTTTGTGTGGTAACAGTAATGCCGCTTCACATTGGGCTGCATCACACTATTAGCAGGCTGAAATCCAGCACACCCTCAACCATGAACTTCCAGACTGAACAGGTCAGTCTGGAAGTTCATTCCACCACCTGCGTGCCTACAGAGAAGATCCTTGACTTTGAGGGATTGTGAGTCAAGTCGAACAATGCTAGAGACTTGAAGGGAGCATGGTGCTGATCGGGGTTTGGTTTGGTAAGTGCCTTCAGGTAGGTAGAGGTCTGTTTTTGGCTTTGTAGGCAAGAATCAATGTGTTAACTCTGATACAGGCAGGGAACATGGCAATGTGGGGGAACTTGGTGAGGTTGAAAACATGGCATGCAGTTGCATTCTGAATCAGTTCCAGGGGTCAGATGGCACACAGTGGATACCTATATCTTCATACCTATTATTCAATTAAAGTTATTTTGTGGATTCTTAGGCACAGTTGGGGATAAAAGGCTCTGTTGGGGATCAAACCCCGATTTCAGTGGTTCTTCAGAGAGTGGTCTCTCACTGGGTTTAGATCATTACACTCCAGTGAGAGACCACTCTCTGAAGAACCACTCAAACCGGGGTTTGATCCCCAACAGAGCCTATCCATTGTGTGCCATCTGACTCCTGGAACTGATTCAGAATGCAACTGCATGCCATGTTTTCAACCTCACCAAGTTCCCCCACATTGCCATGTTCCCTGCCTGTATCAGAGTTAACACATTGATTCTTGCCTACAAAGCCAAAAACAGACCTCTACCTACCTGAAGGCACTTACCAAACCAAACCCCGATCAGCACCACGCTCCCTTCAAGTCTCTAGCATTGTTCGACTTGACCCAGAATCCCTCAAAGTCAAGGATCTTCTCTGTAGGCACGCAGGTGGTGGAATGAACTTCCAGACTGACCTGTTCACCAACACTAACTTGTGTCGCTTTTCGTCCTTGCAGCCTCTCACTTAATAATTGTTGCCTCTTGTGTGAAAACCCTAAACTTAGTTACTCCACATGCATTGGCCTTAACCATAAACATGCACATCTTTGAGAAACATGGGGACAATAGCATTCACCATGCCTTGGTCCTCATCTACAGGGTCTAACTGATGGGCACAGCACTAAGGGCTCAGCTCATGTATTTCCCATGAATCTAGACCACTATAGCAGATTTTCTGAATCACGTCATGAGAGTAAGCACACAGACACATATTCAGAATGAGGTCTCTTGCTAGAGAAAGAGGTTCTGTCCTTTTTTAAATCATTCCAGCAAGCAAGATAACAAAATAGTTGTGAAAGAAGCTGGATTGCCTCCATGTCTTGAAATGTCCAGATGTCATAGCTTAGATCTTTATTCACCAAAAAAAAAAATTTATGCACTTCCCAAAAATCAGCCTATGCCCAAGTCTCACCCTTAAGTGGATAACCTCACCGGGATACTGTACGATTTGTATGTTCTAAGAGCTGCTGCTGTAATCATAATGACTGTCTTCCCAGGACTCATTCACAATTTGATCATCGGACATCCTTTCAACATGCTTAGTACTGTTTGACTTTATAGTATACAGCTGTAGAAGAGTAATGATTTATAATTGCACTATCCAGTGTCACCAAGAATAGGTTCCTTTTAGTCTGGTTCCTGTCAGGATTTCTTCCTCAGGATTTCTGTCTCAGGGAGTTTTTCTTAACCAATGTCCCCTCTGGCTTGCTCATTAGAGATCTAAATCTGCAAAAAATCTGTGACAATGTCTATTGTTAAATGCAAGTAAAACTGAATTGAACTGAAATTTATACAATTATATCCCTGCTGAAGATGAACATTAGGCCAATAAATGTGAACTGAAACGTCAGCATGTGTAATACAGCATTCCTGAAACTCCCTGATGTGATTGTGCATGAGTTCTACGAGTTTTAGTAAGCACGTCTATGCAGCTGCAATGAGTACACACACTTTTGTGTGAAGACCTCACTTTCCTGTCACTCGGGTCAGTGGAGCTGGATAGCAATTAGAGCCTGAGAGCTCAGACAGAAATATACTGTAATGACAACATTACTGCCCCCCTCCTAACTATTTAATCAATTCTTGTATGGTGAACAGGTCAACATGTTGTTTGGCTCTCTTTTAAAATTGAAGTAAGTCTGCCAGTTTTTCTAGCAGACGGTACAAATACAGCCGTCCAGTCTAACAGGAAAAGAGTGCTGCCCCATGATTCATGGCTGTGTTTATATAGCTACCTATTCTCCCACTCTTTCTCTCCCTCCTTGCTCTCCACCAGGTCTGGGAGCAATTATAGCCCATGACTTCTGCCATATGGGCCCAAGCTTCTCAGACTTTTACTTCCTGATTTAACAAACACTCATATCTTTTCCATTTGCTGATTTTTGTAAATCTGTGGAGATCGAAAGGTACTTTTATGTACCCCTTTCTTTCCCCAGCTCCTTTTATTCATATAACCTGTCTGTCTGTAATTCAAATATCATTCCATCTCTTGGTCCAGGTTTATTTATGCTTTCATTAAAGTGAATTGCAGGTATGTGACACAAATGTACAATTTAATGCCAGTAATAAATTTAGCCAAAATTCAGTGACTCCCACGCAGGCAGTCTTTATTTATGCAGTTAATTGCCCAAAGCTCCTTGCTGTAAATCTAAATCAATCCTTTCTGCTGATCTGAAACCAGCCTCGTGTTAAGATTTATGTATGGCAAAGTAAGAATATTTTAGTATCCAGTTGCCTCATTGCTGCCACACTTACAGTATCTGTTGGTGATTTAGAGGACAGTCCTTGCAGCCATTAGTCCCAATGATGGAAACTGTGACATGATTTTTCATTCAGAGCAAATATTGTTAGCAGAGGCCTACGAACACAATGACAGGTCTGTCAGTGGGCTGTAGGCGCTTTTTCCTGTTCGCTGACCTCATGGCAGGGCTCAAGAATGCCATGTCACGAGCAGGAGCGTGAGCACAAGTACAAACACAGGCACTAGCACATCCACAGATACTAGCAGATCCAAGGGACAGGGATAAATGCATGCATGCACCAGAATAAACAATTCAAGACAAGGCACAAGAATGAACACATCAATAAATTCAAGCGTGGACATGAGCAGAAAAACAAAGAACAATTTATTGGTACATAGCTGTTTAAGCACAGCCATGGGCACCAACACAAGCAAAGTCCAAAATCCAGCATCGCCAAGGGCCCAACAGTGGCAGCAAGGCCCTTAGCTACGTAGTTGTACCTTGACTCATTTGTCAGTTGCTTTTAATAAAATCGTCAGCTAAATTACTAAATATAAATGTACTTGAAAAAGAGGCACCCTTCAATCTCCAAAACCAGATCTTGGCCTCAGCCTAAACCTCTCTACTATATCACAATAAAATGTGAGCTAGCAAGCATGTAAGAAACTTGGTATACAAAAACACCACCACTAATAGGTTTTTAGGTCACTCCTGCTATGTTTGTGTCTGCAGCAATTCTTTCACACTATTATACATAGAGCAGCACTCAATATTCCTGATCACTGGGGCTATCCAGCTGCAAATGTCACTGCTATGTACACAGCTTAAGACCCAGTAAATAGAGGTCTCAACACAAACAGAGATAAGTGGAAGCAGACTAAACTTCAGTTTGGAGGTTTTGTTAATGCTCTATCTGCCCTTTTCCTTTTGAGTTACACTAATCTGTAACATTGTATCAGTGTTCTCACACATGACTTTTTTTGGTCAGTGCCAGAATGCAAAAAAAAGGAAGGTCAGTGATTTGGTCTTGGCTCCTCCACAAAGTCTTTTTTAACTCACTGGACTTTTAGTTGAACAATTGGAAACTGTTTGAGCCAAAATCCTAATGTGGTCTTAATGTGGTTTAGGTAATCTTTGGATCATGTCTAGCTTTCAATGTTAGCTACATTAACTGTGGCTGAGATATGCTGTTAGCTTGCATGGTTGAGTCCCTTTAGCAGTGTTAACTGTTTCAGTAGTTTCAGGTGCAGGAATCCAGCCGTTTTAATGGTAGGAAGCAGCGGGTGCCACCGGACAAGACTCCTGTGAGAGTATACGGTTTTACCATTTGGGTTGGAAAATCGCACCAGCTATGCCTGGGGAAAGAATTTCCTTTGTTTCATAGGGAAAAGAGAGGTGGGTGTGAGCTGGGGTTGTAAGGGCAATTTAACATTAACATTATATTGTGGCAGATTTTTTTCCACTTCCGCTAAAAACGCATGATTAATTAATGCCAGGAAAAAGAAAAAGGGTGTCACTCTGTTGTTGTAGTACCAAGACAATTTTTGAGTTTGAACTCTATTTATTTTATTATTGCAAGCCCGTAAAAAACTAAATGACCGATTTGAAAGTAGAGCTGTTCATCGTTTTTATGATGCTGCTCCCATAAACCAGTCAATCTCTGGGGAGAAAAAAACATTCCCCCATATTCGAATGTGGTCCTGCAGAATGTGTGTGACGTTTTCTGCGCCAGGAAATAAAATGAGTTATAAAACTTTTTTTTAGAATTTATCCAAAAGAAAGCCAGACTAAGAGTCTGAGAACTGCAAAATAATATTCCACAGTCGAAATGTTAAATTTGATGTAAATCTGATGCAAAACACATTGAGCCCGAGCTGCAGTCTGACCAGTAATGCACTTTATTCTAATTAGGAAGGAATTGCTTCTGACTTCCAACTTTTTAAACAATCCTACAGTACATAAAGGCCAAACCTCAGGGAAAATAAACTCATATGCTGTTGGTATAAAGTAATACACCAGTGCTGAATCCTAACAAGTATTCGAGCAGGATGTCTCGACATTTTTGGAAAGATTACACAGCTTCCTACGTCTCATTAAATTCCAGCTATATGTGGGGGAAAGTGTCCTGTGGGTACACTGCTCACGCGCTGCCTCTCTCGCAGACACAGCATGATTCAGGTGTGTGTGTGTGTGTGTGTGTGTGTGAATGCTCGACCACAGACATGTCCTCACCCCGGATGTCTGGATCAGACTTGCTTCTGCTTACACTATCGCTTTCTATGAGATTGTGCTACTGATCTTCCGATCAAGCCCTGCCTCTGGTGTTTCTCAGACACGACAACACCCAGGCAGCAATTTCTCTGAGTAAACACTTCTACAAACCATGCATGGCAGTAAATCTCCAGCACTACAGTGGAATATATATATATATATATATATATATATATATATATATATATATATATATATATATATATATATTCCATATATATATATATATTCCACTGTAGTGCTGGAGATTTACTGCCATGCATGGTTTGTAGAAGTGTTTACTCAGAGAAATTGCTGAGTAAAAGCCCTATTTATAAGACATTATATTGAAGTCTTATGTTAATATATATATTTTATGCTTTAATGTTGTTCCAGTCATTCAGTATTAACAGGCTTGTTTATTGGACACAAATGAAACCTACTCTTTTGATTACATTTGATCTGAATAATGCTTTATTGGATTGTATATCATGCATATTGAGCACAAGGCTCAACTTAATCTCTGTATGTACAGCTGCTCACAAGGCAATAAGATTTACAAGTCTGAAATAAAGACTTAATAGGTCTCCACATGGCAAAAAAATATTTTTGCTGGCCAAAATATATTTAAACCATATGTTGTAAACTTATATTTCCAAGAATACAATTGTGTCCTAAAAACATTAGCTTGATAGGCATGTGTTACAATGATTTCACCTCTGCTAGGTGCAGTTACTTAAAAGTAGTTGTTCTTTATGTTGCTTCATTAAAAAAATTGCTTCATGTGGTCCCAAGTAGTGCAAAAAAAACATTGGCCTTCATAAGGATATTGCAAAGCACATGCTAGCCCTCGCGTATCCCAGCTGGTAGTAGTTTTGAGATGGAGGAATAGGTGGGAATGTGCAGTGACTAAACTTGGGACTGAAATGTGGTAAAAAACCAAAAAGAAAAAAAATAAAGATGCCTCATTAAACTTAAAAGTCACTAAAACTTTTATCATGTACTGTACAATCTGATTCTGCCCCAACTAAACCCCTTCACTGCTCATTGCTTCCCTTATATGGTCATTGCTTCCTGTTCTCATTAACTTCCAGCCTTTTTTTACAAATTTTTTTTATTTGTTGCACCTGCACTTTGTTTCCCACTTTCCATACTTGGTATATAATTTCTTGTGTTTCTGCTAGCTTCTATTTCTACAAGATCAAGTTCAAACTTGGATTGTTTTAGTCATCCATCATTCATGATGCTTTTTCCTGGTTGTGCTGGATCTCGGGAAAACATCGGGTGCCAAACAGGAAAGCTCCCTGAATGGGATTCTGGGGCATCAAACATTCACGGAAACACAGAATAGCCAGTCCAGGTACTGTCATGTTTTTGGGAGGTGGGAGGAAACCAGAGAACCCTGAGGAAATCCATGCGGACACTGAGAGAACATGCAAACCTCCACACAGACAGTAACCTGAGCTCAGGATTAAACCAGGAGCTGTGAGGTGCCAGTGCTACCCACTGCGCCACTGTGGGACCTGGTTTTGAGAATATAAGAGAATATGCAAAAGTGTTTTGGCTTCGCTTCATTGATTTCCCTGTAGCTCTGGCTCCAGTTACTGCAGTCTGCTTTGGAAATAATTTGCAGTTGCTGCCAACATTAAACTAAATATTTATCGTAATCTGAAATGAATTATTGTAATTGTACATGCATTTTATTTTGTTCAAGCATGTCAAAATATGGCTCACAGAAATCCTGTTCTGAGTTTAAATTGCTAGAGTAGTTAGTACCGTTTCTGCCTGAAGGACAACGCACTGTGATATTGTATGGTGGGAGAGAGAATATAGTGATACACTATGTTGTGTTACTGTAGTGTAAGTCTTGTAAAGTCCGCTCCCTGTTGCTCAACATGTTTTCGTAAACTGATAATTCTTGGAGAAAGTTTATACGTGAAATCTCTGAACGATGCAGTGCAGCAGGGATTTGGGTTTTGGCCAAAACAAACAGTACAGCTTGATGTACGAGAGGAAACATGGAACGTCTCAATCAACAATGACCTTATAAGGTCAACACTATTTTCGTACTAGGTAAATATCAGAGCTACAGCATTCGAGACAAAACACGCACTAAGTAAACACAAGCTGGTCTGGGTTGAAATCTTCAAAATGTCAACAACTGACCTGAGAAAGCAGACTGTTCCAACTCCCTAACACTCTTAGTGTAGAAATGTCTTCCAAAAACAGAAAAAAAAACAGATTGTGAAGGCTCACTCCAAGTGCACAATGTCCCTACTTGCATGGTGGATGCTCTATATAAACTGATTTCAATTTATTTAATATATATCAATTTATTTAATATATCTGCAGTGTCAGCGCTTTGTAACAGATATAAGTAAAGCTGTAACTTTGTCTTCCATCACAGGAAGGTCTTCAGGACAAAGGGCTCTCCGTAACATATTAACTTTTCATATTAACTTTGAGAGAAAAAAAGAGATGCTGGTGAGGCTGCTATAATGTAAGTGGTAACAGTAACTCATTTGTTTCCTGGACTTTTTACAACATTAAATGAACTATATATAGATAAAAAAAAGAGAGTAATATTGTTAAAAGATGTTTGCGATGCAGTGCATCCTTTACATCATCCTATTCTCTGTGTCTTTTTTGAGGAGCTGAGGATCAGTTTAGAGTTCATACTAGCTCTAGTTACACAGGAGGAGTATCACTTATTGAATAGCTTTCCCAACACAAACAGATTATTTCCTCGACATAGAAGATCCAAGAAGAATTCTTCTTGTTTAGGGTCCAAATTTATGTGCATAATACAAGCAATAAAATGAACATGCATTAAAAAATGTGAATTTTACTGCCGGCAGCATGTTTCCATAAAATTGACTTTATGCAATAAAAATGTTTAATGTGATTGTCAGGCACAGACAGGGTTTTGGATGTGACTGTAGGGCCATTGAAGAAAGCAGACAAATTGAAAAGGACAGGTAAAGTATCAGGCCTCACTAGGCAAAAGTATCAGACAGAACTCAATAAACAAAACAGACAGGTTCAATAGCAGAATACCAAGTACACACACACACACACACACAAAAAAAAAGCTCAGAAACATCAATAGTGGTATGTTAAGAGCAAGACTTCGATAAGATCCAATGAAAGTTCACGATGTTTATGGGGAGTGTGCTGATTGAGAACAGGTGGCTAAGATTAGAAGTCTGGGGAACTAGAACCAGGTCCCGGATCATGTGACGGGTTATGTGATTGAGTTTGTAGTTCACTGTTTGTCTGGGAATTTTGGGAAATGAAGTTTGTGTTGGTATGCGGAGCAAATGTGACAGTGATGGCGACAACTTGCATTCACTTGCAGCTTGCATTCACTTGCATGCATAGGGTTTGCTTTATTAAATAAAATTCTAGCAAGAAATTCATATGCATCAAAAATTGTGTATATATTCTTTTATTTGACTTTCTTGACTGTTCCATCACTACTGGTAAGTTATCAGAACCAGAATCAGTTCATACTATATAAAAGCGAGATCATCTTGCAAAAATATACAGTATTGCTGGAGTCTATCATGGGAACACCAGTCCATCTCAAGGCATCATGCACGCACACACACACACACTAGGGGCAATTTTGCATGGCCACTGGTATTTTTTTTGGGAGGTATGAGGAACCTAGAGAACCTGGAGCAAACTCACACAGACACAGGGATAAACTGTATAGTATAATACATACATAAAGCCTACTTTATTGAAAAAACATACAATTTATGATGTGATTATCTGTATTAGAGGAGCTAATGAGTCAATAGTAGAAATGTAGCTCACGTATAGAAAAGGCCAATGCTGTTTAAGAAGCATTTGGAACCAGTAAAAAGGAATGAGTGGCTTAATTTTTTTTTTTTTTTGCAATCAATCTAGGTACCTTAGGGAGAAAGGCTCACACCATTTAAATTGCATTTTAATCCAGTCATTTGGAAAGGGCACTGAAAGGTTTTACAGAATAGGAGCTCTTTTACCTGTAGGGTACGTTGGTGCAGTGTTTGTCCAGGTATGTCTCTTCTCCATCCTCCTCCTTGGACTTCTCTATTTAAGCGGATAGATAGATAGATAGAAATGTTATTGATCCTGAGGGAAATGGCAGTACTTGTGCATTTTTTACAAAATCCCCATCCTTGCTTGGCATGGTGGCAAAGAGGAAGGAAGCACTGCCAAGAAAAACCGGTAGACCAAAATATACGCTGAAGTGCAGATTATCTAGCCGTCATGCCCTGAACAATGAAATCTACACTACAAAGTTTTGCGCATCACAAAATTTATTGTTCATTGTGTATGGACATGCCATTACAAAAATCTTACCAAAGAAGGTAAGTCCCAAGTGGCATCAGATTCCAATATTCTTGCTTCGCTCTTATTACATTTCCCCATCTTCCTTTGATTACAAGTACAGCTGAATCCCATTAAAGTAACCCCTATTACCCTCCCCGACTCCCTCATGGTCGGATGGAAAACTTTATTTTTCCACAGGCCAACTTTCACTCCAAAGTGCTCATTCTGGGCTGAGTTGTACCTGTCATACCAGCAGAGGCAAGAAGTCGGGCTTATTTTCTCATTAACACTTGCTATGTTGATAACACTCTTGCTAAATTCTATGCTCTTTGAACTGTTATTTTTTCCTTTTCATCATTTTGATGCTGAACATAGTGTGTGTCACGTTCAGCTCTCCATGACATTCAAACCTGTGTGGTTCAGCCTTGATCACCACTAGAGTCTGTCTTCTTTAAAGTAATTCATGGCTACAGGTGCACAGAATCACTCCCTCTAACCTTTCTTTTTAATTTCCCCATTCCAAATAAATCAGGGTATAAAATACAGAGTAACGCAGATTAGAGACTAGACGCCAGCAAGCCTAGGGACAAACACAAGTGGTTTATAAGCCTGAGCTCAGAGAGAGCTATGTTAATTACAGGGGGATGAGAGGTGCAGCAGTATCCGCCGAGGATGATATCATCTTAACTGTGGCACTTGTTGACTTCAGGTGGTATTAGATCCGATACCACTAATACCACACTTCAGGTGGTATTAGTTTGCACCCTAAAACCTCATTCTCTAAGCTGTTTCCTCTCTAGTAAAAGCAGAGGGGTGTACACATTATCTCCACTGGGTCCCATTTATGGTGCAGCACAGCACAATAAATGCCGAAGGCCAGGAAGAACGGGGCTGGCAGTTGGCTGAGTGATAGGAAACGACGTGATTAATTTAGAGCTCAGGAGGAAATGACACTGTGGAAAGCACTGGAGCTGCAGGGTCCCACAGAAACACCAGTGTGTTACACTCTCTCTCCTCTCGTACTCACTCTATGAGATGGATAGGCTCTGCCAAGGCCTCTGAATGTACAATGTGTCCAGGAAAAAGGCTGATTTATAGCTGTTCTCGGGATATGATGAGCTTAGGAGAGTCCATTTCCTACCACATTGGGCTTGATGGCTTGCTGAATAGATGTATTCAGTTGATATTCAGCTGGATCTATAGTACATGTGCATTGCAAATGTTTCACTTGACTCCTCTAAATGCCCCAGCACTTATCCCAGATCACCTTTGCTTTATAACAAAGCTTCTTGGCAGGGCTATCCGGAATAGGCTTTTTTCATTCCATCAGAGTCTGATCAAAGCAGCGGGAGACATATGGGTTGAGTTTCCAGTGATGATGTGCTTCCAGGGGGCTCCATACATCACAGCGTACCCCAGAGCACAGACACTTCCTCTGTTTGAGCCTCTGAAAGCTGCCCAGACTTGATGAAAAAGCCTGCCAAACCTTAATTGTCTGGTGGCACAGTTACCTGCGATTCACATCGAGTCCTGACTGCAAACATTTGTGTTGCTTAATGAGAAAACAACTTGCTGTATTATGTCTTCTTCACTGGTGTAGAGAGAAGAAGCTTTTCTGCCTGAAAATAGCAAGGTCTTAGGTAGCAAAACCAAAAATAGTCCAGCAATAAGTTGTCATAAGCCATTCATAATTATTTGTAGGCATCCGCAAACCCACTTTGTACAATGTACAAACCTCAGCTGGTTGGTTGTATCTCATGGTTAAGGCTACACTCGACATATATATAGTATTTCTCAAAGGCAGATATTTCTTCTTAAGCACTCTTAGTTTATTGTCACGCCCTAGTCTGTATACTCAAGTCTGTTTACTCTTAGGGCCATGTTCAGAGTTGAGTTATGTGCATGTAGGAGTTACTACTGGAACTGCACACATCAATATTCAGACTTCAAATGTAACTACAGGCTAGAGCGATATTCAGAGTTACATGAAACTTATGCACTTGGGGACAGAATTTGTCTAAAACAACTGTCACACATTATAAGAAAATAAAACACAAAATAATAGGATAAGCTGGATCAAGAGCAATTTTACAAGTGCTAATGATAATGATCTCTTGATTTTATGTTACATCGTAAAGAAAAAATGCTATCTGCTTCTTCAGTGTGCATTTTCTATCCCTCAATGTTCTTGAGATTAAAGGTGATTAACAGAGGTGGTCTAGACACTATTGAAAACCCCCGAATCGTGAGGGGGTTTTTACCATTAGGATGAGACAAAGAACTCTTTAAGGATCTGAATCTATCCTTTTTTCCCTGAGTGTGTCCCCAGGATCAATTTTGGGCTTGTTTATTGGAAGAGCACATTGTCATCATCATCATCAGAGGTTTGTTTTGACACAGACAAATTGTTTCCAAACCATGAATCTGTTATATTGTTATCATGTGCCAGTTTCTTTCTTTTTTTTTTTTTTTTTTTTTACAAAACACTGGACAAGGCAGCCTTGGAAAAAGGGTTTCTCAAGGATTGTTTGGATAGTAAATTATTCTTAGCTTTCCAAAAGGACAAGCATATGAACTGTTAAGGGTTCGAGATTTACCCTTTACCCATCTCAGAGGAGATCATTTGTGTCCCTTTGGTATTGGTAAGAACATTCAAACAGTCACGAACACCTGTGGTGCATGATTCACCTATCTTGGTTAAGAAGATTTTTATCCATGCAGTTAGTCATTAGACTGTCTTTTGTCAGATATCCATCACAGAGGTGATGTCATTGCTGCAACCTCACCCAATCCTAAACTGGTTTTTATAGTGTTAGTCATAGCGGAATACACTGATACATAACAGTGATAACATGGGAACGAGCACATCACTGAGCACAGACTAGTAAGATGAAGCTTAGGCAACCTGAAAGAAGACGTAGTGTTCCTTGTTGTACAAATTACGTTATTTGTCACTAAGCCCCAGGGCTAGAAGTAGATCACGTTCATGCATGGTGTGGACCACACCCGAGTTCCAAATGTACTTTGATGCAAACAATCTCGGGTCTGAAAATGAATCGATAAAGCGTAAAGACACCCTTAATATAAGTAACCATGTTTTACGCAGTGATCAGAGACCAATAAGGGTTCTAAATAAATAAATAAATAAATAAAAATAAATAAATATGAGCTTGGGTTACTGTCTCTGTGGAGTTTCACATGTTCTCCCTCTGTCGGTGTGGGTTTCCTCAGGGTTCTCCGGTTTCCTCTCACCACATAAACATGAAGAGAGGTGGACTGGCTAGGCTAAATTGTCCCTAGATGTGAAAGAATGTGGGAATGTGTGCGTGCTTCGTGCCCTGAGATGATGACGATAATAATAATATTAATAATAAAAGCTGGTTAAAGCTAGATGACCCAAGGTATTTAATGATGGATGTCTTTACAGTCAGACCTTTGGAGATTAGTGATGTAAAACAGCAACAGAAATCTGCTTTAGGATGCAGTCTCTTTCTTGCATATAAAGCAGTAAACATTTCCCCATGCACAGGAGAAATGGGCCAGAAAAATTGTTAGATAACACACCAATCCGTTATTAGCCAATGAACTAATGCGAACCAGGCAGGAAGCTTGGTTTTACAAGTGTTATCTTCCTGCAGGCCGTTCTGTGTCCTTGGATTAGCCGTGTACGCTTGTGTGTCCAAATCAAACACAGTGGCCCTGCCCTCCCAGCGCCAACACAATCTACAATGCTGATCTGCACCGAGATCCTGTCCAGACAATGCCCCGCTTCCCTTCATGCTAATCCAAACAGCCTCAGCGATGAAGCATCTGCAGTAAAAACAGGGCGACGTTGAGGGGCTAAAGTCTGGGATTAGTTAACAGGGGCATGACAGGGTCGCTGCAGCACAGACATAAGCTTCAAAAAGGCCGGGTTCTCTTAGCAGAGGCGTGCTGAGTGATATACGTGTAATCTGAGCCTTCCTGTCCTGAGTTTCAGCATTTGTTGCATTCACTCATCTCCAGCTGTTTAAGAGATGGCCTTTTCACATCTTACTGCCGGCACTGGAGTTGAAAATCCAGAAAATATAATAACGATACCTAACAATACCTGATTCTGGATTTTTATTTTTTTTTTTTTTAATGCCTCTTTTACATTCCTTTTGTCAAAACTAAGAATATCAGGATAAAAAGTAACTAATTGTTAACAAGTGTCACTTTATTGTATTTAAATTTCTAGTTAAAGCTGAAATTCACTGCAAAAATAGCAGCTTCATACACTCATAGGTTCTATAAGGGTTCTGCATAGTAAGGATATAAGTTCTCCCAGAAGGACAAACCAAAGAACCTTTCAGGGTGCTGTTTTTAACTTAGAAAATTAAATGAATGTTTTCGTTCAGGCCTCTTAACTGCCATAAACATGTTCTTAAGTGAAAATAACTTGAGGCAGATGTATCTAATATCACGTAATATAAAACTACAGTAACTTATAATACAATGATTCAATTCTAAATATTTCTATTAATTTTATATTGTCTAAAATTAAATTCTCTTACTGCACTGATAGCAGATAATGTTATTTCCTTTATTTATTTCACTTTTTTTTTTCAAAATAAAAGCAGCATCTGCCAGTGAAGTTCTTATTATTACAATGAATAAAATATATCTTTTAATAGGTTCAATATTTCACATTCTGGCTGATTCGATCCTGAGCTCGGGTTACTGTCTGTGAGGACTTTTGCATGTTTTCCCCGTGTCTACATGGGTTTCCTCCAGGTTCTCTGGTTTCCTCCCTTCTGCCAAAAACATGTCAGTAAGTGGACTGGCTAAAGTAAATTGCCCCTGGGTTTGAACATGTGTGAGAATGTGTGTGTGCATGGTGCACTGCGATAGACTTTAATCCCGTCCAGAGTATATTCTCGCCTCACACACAGTATTCCAGGGATAGGCTCTGGATCCACTCTGTCCATGACCAGAATAACATTTGTGTGAGTGAATTTCATATTTGGCAGCTGAGAAATTTTTCTTTTAGATTTTCTTTTAGACTTTTAAATATACAGTCAGGTCCATAAGTATTTGGACAGTGACAAAATTTTCATTATTTTGCCTCTGTACGCCACAACAGCAGAGTTGAAACGAAGCAATCAGAAGGAAGTGTTGACTTTCAGCTTTAATTCAAGAGGTTTAATAAAAATATTACATTAACTATTTAGGAATTACAGCCATTTTTACAGAGTCCCTCCATTTTCACAGGCTCAAAAGTAATTGGACGATTGACTGATAAGCAGTTTCAATGCCAGCTGTGGCCTGTTTCCTCCTTATTTCATGACAAATTAAGGAGATAAAATGTCTGGAGTTGATTCCAAGCATTAAATTTGCATTTGGTAGCTGTTCATGGGGACTCTCACTATGCAATCCAAAGGTGTCAATGCAAGTGAAGGAGGGCATCATTAGGAAACAAAACAAAACAGACCTATCAGAGAGATAGCAGAAACTCTAGGAGTGGCCAAATTGACATTTTGGTACATTCTTAAAAAGAAAGAATACACTGGTGAGCTCAGCAACACCAAAAGGCCTGGAAGACCACAGAAGACAACTGAAGTGGATGATCACAGAATTCTTTCCTTGTTGAAGAAAAACCCCTTCACAACATCTAGCCAAGTCAAAAACACTCTGGAGGAAGTAGATGTATCATTATCAAAGTCTACAAGCAAGAGACTCTGGCCTCAAAATGCCTCAAACCTCAAAACGCAAACCACTGGTAACACTCAAGAACAGAAAGGCCTCTGAAAAACCTCTAAAAAAAATCCTGACCAGTTCTGATGCAAGATTAACTTGTACCAGAATGATGGGAAGAGTACAGAGAAGGAAAGGAAGGGCTCATGATCCAAAGCATACCACATCATCTGTCAAACATATGGAGGGAGTGTTATGGCATGGGCTTGTATGGCTGCCAATGGAACTGGGTCACTGGAGTTTATTGATGATGTGACTGCTGATAGAAGTAGCAGGATGAATTTTGAAGCATAGAGCTATTCTTTCGGCTCAGAATCAGACAAATACTGCCAAACTGATAGGACGGCGCTACACAGTACAGATGGATAATGACATAATGGAATAATTCTTTAATTCTTAAAGTCAGTCACCTGACTTCAACCCAATAGAGCTGCTTTTCACTTACTGAAGAAAAAATTGAAGGCAGAAAGACCCACTAACAAGCAGCAACAGAAGGTGGCTGCAGTGAAGGCCTGGCAAAGCATCTCAAGGGGGGAAACTCAGAATTTGGTGATGTCCATGGGTTCCAGACTTCAGGCAGTCATTGAGTGCAAAGGATTTGCATCCAAGTATTAAAAAAATCTTAATATTTATGATTATGTTGGTTTGTCTGATTACTTTTGAGCCTGTGACAATGGAGGGACTCTGTAAAAAAAAATGTCAGTAATTCCTAAATGGTTAATGCAATGTTTTTGTTAAACCCCTTGAATTAAAGCTGAAAGTCTACACTTCAATCATATCTTGATTGCTTCATTTCAAATCCATTGTGGTGGTGTACAGAGGGAAAATTATGAAAATTGTGTCACTGTCCAAATACAAATGGATGTGACTGTATTTCAAAATGATTTTTTTTGCATTGTAATGCAAGCTGACGGCATCATTGGAAAGAAAGAACTATCTGAAAACTTCACAAACAAGTGGAACCAAGTTGGACACCAGCTAGAGGAATTATTATGACGTAGCTTGAGTTACATTCTTGGAGTCATTTTTAAGCCCTGTTCCATGTACATCTGTTGTACTCTGAGCTCTGACAGCAGAACATTTGGTTTCACAGGGCTGATATCATGCTGGGCAGGACAGGTATTGAAAATAGCTACAAAACTGGACTGGAAATCATTAGACCCGGAGCTATAACTGCCCTGATGTGACTTTCTGGATTCATCTCTCCCTCCTCACTGTTGGACAACGCCAACAGCCGCTAATCCTGTTTGAGCCGGTGCTGACAAAGCCTCGCTCTGTTCCCCATCCTCAGCTCCCTGTCCTCACGAGACTCGGCATGTGGATGGAGGTCTGCTGCGGCCCACTTCATGCATGCTGGACTCAAATATGCCTTTTCATCTGCGTCATCCATCCTCACACCCCTGTGAGATCAGTGTGGTGTTAAAGTGGCCCTGCGGCTTGCAGAGAGAACTTGAGGTCAGGGGGGCTTTCACACTAACCCCAAAGTCTAGGGGAATGAAACTCGAGTCCCGTTAAGGACGTCAGGATTGATTAAAGGCACAAAGGTGAGACGGTGATTGGGAACAGACACCAACAAGAAACACTTTTACATCCAGTGCACCAGCAATGAATGCTAAGTCCCTTGATATCTTTATTTCAGAAAGAGAAACAGTAAAAGGAGAAAAAGACAAATCATCCACATTATCTTGAGGAGAAGATAAGAAGCAGAAGCGATGACACCTATTGCAAGAAACCAAAACTAATACTAATGGCTAGGGCAAATGTCTGTAATGCGACGGATGTTATGTAGCTGCCACAACATACTCTGTTTATCATGATGAGAGAACAGATGTCACACATATGTGTTACCATGGGAATCCCACCATGTTATTTTTCACGCTCCAAACATACAGTGATAAGCATCCCGGACCTTGATTTATTGCTATTAAGGGCTTGGCTCTGAATCTCAGACACTCTTTGATTTTATGCCACTTTGCAGAACAGCTATTTTTACACATAATCACTGGGTCAAGAAAAAAACACTTCAAACTAGTGTGTTGTAATAAAGAGCAATAAGTAACTAGAAGGCTAGTTGAACTTTAATGTTGGCTTGGCAGAGCCCGCTAAAAATGCTTAACAATGTTACACTGTTTTGTTGTTGTTGTTGTTGTCACTGATTTTAAAATGTTAAAACATTTAACAGCTTAAATGCTCAATCCATTTATTATTAGTCTTAGATTATGTGGTGCATCTGACACACAAGTCCCTGTGAAATGAGCTGTTACTATAGAAACAATAACGTATTAGAATGAGCACATTAATATAAACCTGTGATGTATGTTACAGCTGAAATTACTGTCAGAGCTGCTGTTATAGAAAATTCATCAACACCTTCTGATTTGAGAATTCAACCATGCTGTGTATTATTTCTTTGATTCTATTTTAATGAGATTTGTTTGTATTAGCTTAACAGTTGTTGCTCTTATGTTCTTGTGATGGCAACACCCTAGAAAAGGCTAACATTTACTTTCCTACATTTCATAAAGATGTGTGTATTCTCAGTTTTGTAATGTAAGTAATTACACTGTGTTAGATTTGCACTAGGCAGCAGGCGTCTTTTCTCTCTCTGTATTTGCCACTGGCCTGGCAGACATGTTGTTTCAGTAGGACTGAAAAGCTCTGTGTGAGAGGAAATCCCCTCTCGGTGACTCAGAGATGCCGATGTGTATGTGTATGTGAGAGTGTGAGTGTGGGTGTGTGTTCAGGCACCATTTCACCAGAACCCTGACCCTCACACCCACGCTGCCTCATTCACAAACACACATGCTTATACCTGCAAAAGCGCTCCTGAATAAATGGCCCAAATCGCCGTCTACGGCTGGATTGACAGTAGTTATTTAATGACAGAGAGGCCTGCATGTTTAGCTAAGCTCAGGGCCTCTCAGGGTACAGCAACTGTTTAACCACTTTAAATCTGTTTTCATTATTCAGTTATTGATCTTACTGCAATTACTACGATCATTCAATATTTTTTATGGATTATGAACTACTTCCATGAATTTAAAAAAGTGTTTAGTTACTAGTGTGATGAATCTACAGTAAGTCTGGACCTGCTGCTGTACCCTGGGACTTAACACAAACATTCATTAATGAGAGGGAAGGGGAAATAAAGGGGAAAGCTACAGATTGACAGGCAGCGGTTATGACATTATGGTATGAGACAGATTTTCCTAAACACTCACTGCAGAAGTGCAAATTTATCTGATTCCACAAACCCTCAGCTTGGTTTGCATTGACATGTTTTGGTAATTATTTCATACAGCTTCACACTTTAGTACTATTCTGGCCGGATCAGATTTCTGGACATATTTCTGTTGAAGGAGGATGTCTGTACTAATTATGATTGATTTGAATGGTATAAGTATGAATCACAGAGATGGGCGTGTCTTCATGATATGCACGCTAAAAATTGAATGCGTACCGCATACACCTTGTTTTAAAACAAACAGTTTTTTGACCTTTATTAAGCTACAAATGCTTGTCTGTAGGACTTGTGATCATTAGAAGGTCACATGACAATAATATGTATGTAGGCTATACTAGTGCAGAGAATACAATAATTTACCTAAAACCATTTTGCTTGTCTGAGATGTCCTTTTAAATCTCATCTCTATTTTGTTTTTGCAATTTAAACTCATTTGATTTTGATGGTGAGGGGGTTGAGGATAGTAGAGTGATCAGAAAATTACAATTTGCTCATTTATGCTCATTGTGGCTGGGAAATTACTCACGAAATTTATTAGTCACTTCTTACAGTTAGGCAAAATTGGGGTTGAATCGTGTGCTGCAATTAAACAGCACTGGGGTCTGCTTTGAGGCAACTTGAAATCACCTGCCTTGTAAGACAAGCAGTCTCAGAATGGTTGTTTTGGTCTACATTCGAGTACCAAACCTTCTATAATGAATAACCCTTTACTGAGGGGTTAAACAAACCAGATTTCGATCCAAAAGGACTAAATACTGCTTACATGAAAGAGCTGAAATAGTCAAATTGCTGGACAGTAGCACTTTATCCCAGACTCAGGACAAATGGTGGCTTCATCTGCTTCCTGGAGTTATGATGTTGACCATAGTGACATGATTAATTATAAGGTTACAGGAGCTTCTATCTCTGCCTCGGCCCTGTCCCAGGTCTCCTGTAAAACTCGAGAAGTGGAAAAAAGTGCTCAAAAAGGAGTGAGAGGAAAACAGTTGACATTTAACAGAAAGTCTGTGATTGTAATTAAGGTCAGGCTTCTTTTCTTTGAGTCACAGACCAAAGCGAAGGCTCACAACAGCGTTTAAGAATAGCACAAGCTGCAGATGGAAAATGTGCAAAAACCAACAGAATAGCGAGAAGATTAAGTCATCACACAGACTGATTGTCCTGATTTTAAATCAGCAATCAGGCATTGTTGAAATCATACCATAGCCATTAACTCACCACTTAATGACCTGAGGACATGACATGGGGACACGGGCATTGTGGTTTACCAAGATATATGATTTTGTGGCAACATTGTTGTTATTTGAAACGCTTTGTCATTGCCAAACTCAAAACTCTTTAGGAGAAAGCACTTGCCAAAGTATTTAAGCTAGAATTTTTTAAGATCCAAGTAATTTTTTTAAAGGGTGACCAAATCTCAGGCCACTTGACAACTGAGACTGATTAAATATGAGATGCTGAGAGACTTTTGTGGCTGGAACTCATGCAAGAATTGAATTACAGGTTTCTAGATGATTGTAGGAAGTTACTAAAACAGCAGGGAAATGTGTGATTGCTTTCTAATAAGGTACATGTTGGTCTTGTGGAAAATATTATACAATAGAGGTGTGTATCGGGAACAAACAAAAAGGTCACGTGTGTGGGCGGATTTTACTCTCATTCAGTCAGGAGCAGGTGGTCAGATTTATCAAGCTTGTGGGGCAAAGAATGGTGAATAACATGGGAGTGTATTGGACACGGTAGGTTGCTTGTGCAGCGCTGCATTTTTATGAAGTTCATTTATCCATCTTTAGTACCTGCTTTATCATGATCAGGTTCCCTGTGGTTTAAATGACTTTTTTATATTTTGGGCAGAAATGTGATAACCCTTGTTTGACAGTGTGGAGAATGAGGACATTAATGGGCACTTTTCAGAGCTGCAATTTTTAGCACTCATCAGTGCACACACATTAAAAAAAGAAGAAGAAAAAAATCAATTGCATTGTCCTGCTGTTTGGCTCAATTTCTGTTGAGGTCACGGCAAGTATGGTCAGCTCTGTCTCTCTCTGACAGCACTGAAAAAGGGGGGAAAAAAAAGGCTACCGTAAATTACAAACAGGTGTAGACAATCATCCATTACCAGCTCGTTTTCCACTACTCCCTCTACTTGACCATGTTCCTGCTGACACAAGAACCAAATAAATTAATTAGAAAATATTGTGGGTGGGAGTGTTTTTTTTTTTAATGTAGTCTTATACACACCTCTACCATGCATTATAACGTATGAATAATTTGTGACTTTCCACTGTCTACAAAATTTCTCCTCTTTTTATGTAAAGTGGGTGATCTGGGGTAAGTCTTGCTTAAGCTTTGCTCACCAATTAAAAAGTTGATGTTTCTCATGTTTCTCCTGCTTAAACAATCTTTTCTAGTGTGGTTAAGCAAATAAGCAAGAATAGCCTATTGTACTAACCAAGCGGCTGAGTTGATGGACACGAGCGTCTCCCAGTTTCCGAATCAGCGATTTCAGCTGAGATGCCATGTAATCCAACATTTTAAGAATCAGTACATCCTTTAATAGGGTCATTTCATACACAGATTTATTATTTTGCATATTTATTGCATTGATTTCTTTATTTTCGTCATTAACAGTATAGCCTAAAGACACATTAAAGCTGGAAATGTAGACTTTGTACAGTATGGCTGATAATTGAATTGAGTAGTTTGATGCAGAGCCCTTTAGGTCCTTTAAATGTGTGATGTTCTTCATTCTTGGGATTGTGAATGTCCAAAAAAGAGACAGACACTAAATATTCTGTGTGATGGATCTCCAAGCACAACTGCTTAAATTATTGCCTATAGTCATGTCCTCTGAGCTTGAACACCTCCCACAGATATCAAGGATATGTTGGCAGAAAGTGCAGTTATCATAACACTCATAGCAATGCTCTACTAACAAATACTTGGATGGTGTTTGTAAACACTGAGGATATTAATGCTGCAGCGATGTGGAGCATTTGGCTCCGATGCCTGAGAGAGCAGTGCAGAAATAAACAGAAGAGGTGTCGAGTCATTGCTATCAATATCAAGTGGACAGACAGCTATACTGCAGTGGAATCATGGGAACAGAGATTTGGTTTCATGTGTGAGGTAGACATTTTCTTCTTGCAATTCCAGGTTACTTGTCATTTTGTAGTTACATGTGACAAATCAAATGATCTCCGCTCTACAGTGAAATTGTTCTTGATCCAGATATTATGTCTAAGGACAACTATTGTGACTAGAGATCAAGCAGAGTGAATTTTAGTTGCAAACTAGGACCAGTGAACCTCTCAGGTTGCGCTGCTGAGACAGGATCTGAGACAGCTGCCCTCTTGTACTCTATAGAGGGATCATTAATTCAGATCTCTCCTCTAAAGGTCACTACTTATGAGATAATCCAGGATATTCAGCTCCAGCAGGTTATACACTTCGGAGGCTGGTTGGGGTAGAGTGGATTGCTGGATCAAGGTGTAGCATGGCGGAGAGGATGATTTTCAGCAGGAGAGGGGGTGAAGAAATGCCGAAGGTTTCAGTTTGCCGACCTACATACGAGAGCTTGCTGATGAACATGCTCCAGGAGCGCTGAGCTCGCTCGGCCTCTGCATACAGAAACTCATGAGCTTAGCAACTCTGTGATTATTTTTACTGGGCCTTAATTAGCAGCTGGCAAGCATAAGGCCTGGGCGTGGAGGAGCAGCAGAGAAAGCAGCAAGGGAGGGAGAGAGTAAGCGGTCATGTCAGACAGAGAGTAACCGAGAGCCAGACTGTTAGAAAGAGATAGAGCTAGTGAGCATACGACTGAGATAGAGAGAAAGATGGCTGAGTGAAAAAGTGCAAGTTTGAAATAACCTGTAAATGAGCAAGTTAGCTCAAGTGAGCAAGTATTGAATAAGGTCTGATGGTAAGAGTATGTGAGTGAGTGAGTGAGTGAGTGACATAGAAAGAAAGTAGTATATGGATAGCAAAGTGCAATGAGACAAAAGAGTGAAAGTCTTGGTGAGTAAGCAAAGCAATGAGTGAGTGAGTGAGTGAGTGAGTGAGCGAGAGAGAATAAAAGAAAGAATGTGTGAGTGATAGAGGGTCTCAGCGGGCAGAAGGAACACTTTGTTTTGTGATCAGGTCATGTTGTGATAAACTTTACACATGAAAATATTTATGCGCTCCACAGAGGAGTGGACCACAGAACAAGGGAACACGGGAAATATTTCACTGGCTTACGTCCCTGTACACAACATTGCGCAAGCTTCACTGCAGAGCCAAAGTCATGCTAATCTCCCTTTGGACCGAAACGGAATGAAAACAGTAAACACTCGCTTCAGAAACATCGCTAATGCACTTCAGAATCCTGTTCACTCCACTATTACACTCATATGGGTTTGTATCTGGAAAATATAGAGGATTCGCAAACCCCTGCAGCTTAAATCAGATCAGTTTTTAGCATATCTGATTTGAGCAGGAAAGAAAAAACAAACATACAAAATGCTTCTTTTCCTAATTGGATTCAAGACACATTTCATGTGGGTTCAAATCCGATTTAAAAACTATAATCAGTTTTATTGGTCAAATCAGATTTCATGTTTTTTCTTCCCTCTATTCAGCGAGATATGCTTCTTGATGTCAGAAATCTGTGAAAGAACTGTTTAACAACCAGCATGGAGGCATGACAGGGCAGGAGCTGAACTGACTGAGACAGTAAACATGGCACACGCCTCCCACTTCAGATTTTGTCATTGTTGTCTATGTCCAGGGACAGCTGGTATAAACAGGCTCGCTAATCCCTCCACCCTGTCTTTCAAAGATAAAAAAAATCATGATGATTATTTACTCTTAACAAATATATTGAGGTGGATTATTCTGGACTTTTGTGGAGCCATGTGCAACCGAACCACCAATGTTCATATGAAAAATACCCAGAATGGTTTGAAATTCACATTCACTTCATAACATTTTCCTCCCACTGTCAAAAAACATGCTGTCTACACTAAATTGTCCCTAGTTGTGAACTTAAAATGTGAATATGAGTGTGTGTTGCCCTGAGAAGGACTGGTGTCCCATTCAGGATGAATTCTCCAGTGTTTCCAGATCCACCATGACCCTGATCAGGATGAAGTGGCTACTGAAGGTGAATGAATGAAAGCATGCATGAAAAAAAAGAATCTTATGTAAAAAATAATGTGAAACAAAAGCAATCATGGAACAACTCACATGAAAATAAATGAAAGAAAGAAAGAAAGAACTCGTGAAAAAATCACATGTAAAAATAAATGAATTGTTTAAAAATCTCTGACATTATATTCACTCGTTAAAAATAAAAGAATCGTGCAAATAAAAGAATCATTTTAAAAAAAAAGTGAAAATAATGAATCATTTGTACAAAAGAAAAACAAGTACTACATGTGAAAATGTGTGAAACATAAGTGTCTAAGAACCACATGTGTACATTTCACATCAGTCTGGAGTTTGAAGAAGGTTGGTTGCATGAAGAAATGACAAATGGTAAACCTGCATTTAACCTTAACATTACGAACTTTAACCTTTATGTTGGTTACATATTTACAAACTTTTTTTGGAAACAACACTGAAATGCCCAGGACCACAATGAGAGCTATTCATTTCCTCTTGTAATCCTTATGGTTTTGATGCATCGCTCTGAGTTGTGCATGGTGTGTATTTTCGGCTATACGAGTGGCACCAGGCGACGTGCTGGTACACACACAAACACACACACACTGCAGCTGTGCCAAGTTCCTCCAGCTGCTCCTCTTCCTCATGTGTGTATTAATAGCTTGCTGGAAAATGGTATGTTTGGAACCGAGCCGTGTGTTTGGGTTTAATTTGATTAACTCTCACTGAATTCATGAAATGAGACAGCTGGGTGCGTTCCTCTCGTGTGCTGACAGCTTCGGGATGACAGCTTTGGCCTGGGATAGCGCTAACGAAACAGGGTGTTTGGAAAGCAGAAGGAAAAACTGAGATATCAGGCGAAACAGAGACAAGGCCTTTTGTATCTGGCTGTTTGAGGAGTGAAACTTAACCGATTTGGACTGTTTCTCCAAGCATGGATCTTGTAATCTCCAGACACTGGAGTCTAGCCGGCTGCTTATCTACAGTCTTAGGAAAGACAGACAGAGTGTTTGTGTGTGTGCGTACATGAACATCTTCCAGTGCCTGGGCCCCTGTTGCTTGTTGTTGCATCTGGTACTTAAGCTTGGTGTAAGTTTGATCTCAGACATCTTGAATAACTAAACAATAAATCAGTCCAAAATTATAAGAAATGTCTTCTTATAATTATTCAAGGAACTTCTCAAACAAAACAGATTTTTATGCTTGATGGAGCAACTTTGGTTAGGCCAAGGCTGGTTCAGCAATGGGCATCCAGGGATGTCTCTGGTCAATCATTGCCAAGTTGGAAAAAATGGACAAACGGGGACAATGCAAATAAAAAATGAGTAAGTTAGTTGCCTAATGTAAGTTAGTGCCTCCATTTCCCCTCTATCCTGATTCATACTTGTTCTAAAGTTCTTTGAAGACCCATGTATGTTGAATGTTTCTTAGATTTTTGCAAACTGTCCAGAAAACAAGGTGGCTGGGAAATAAACAGCGAGTAATTATAGGCCTCATGTTGTAGTTTTCTAAGGAAAATTATACGGAATCAAGCTGTCTCTGCAGTGTTGGAAACAATATTTTAGACACATACTTAACAAAGCTAAAATGCCCCTAAACACTGGCTCCAAAGAAACAGTTCCACTGCAATGGTTTTGAAAAGGTGCCTCCAACCAACAGTCAGGAAATTATAACACACAGGACTCAAGAGAGGTTTGAGGATCCCTGCGCTGGAGGTTTATTAAGTGACAAATTCAATACACAAACCAAAAATCAAGGCCATAAGGAGGGCAATGGTCAAAACACAATCGAGCATGAAACCTGGACACAATGAGTAAACTCCAAAGAGTAATCAAAGAAAGTGGCAAGGGTCAAAGTACACAAAAGCCAATAACTAGAAGGCTCAGAACTTACGCGCACTAAAGAGTTGGCAAGACTTCGCAATGATTATTAGTTTGAGTTTGCTTTATATACTCAGGGGAGGGGGGACCTCTGCTGGTTGGAAAGTGTAATGTCCTGGGCTGATGTCACAGAAATAATTAAATAAAATATATAGTCTTAGAGAAAAGCCTCCATTTTGCCTGTGAAATTGTATGTTAGAATGTACAGCAGATGGTTTCCTTATCACAGAGAGCTCCGAGTGGAACCTCTTTAGAAAGAAGCCTTATATATATCTTTAAGGACTCCTGTATTATGTACACAAGAGCACAATAAAGTAATGAGCATGTATGACCGTTACTCAGTTGATAAAATAGATTATACCACAGCACTGTTGAATTCTCAATTCTGATTGATCAGAGAGTTGGGATGAATTTTTTTATAACAGCAGCTCTGACTATAGTTCTGGCTGCAAATCACAGGTATACACTCACCATCCACTTTAACAGGAACACCTGTACACCTGCACATTCATGCAGTTATCTAATCATTCAATCATGTGGCAGCAGCACAATGCATAACATCATGCAGATACATCAAATCTGAATGAAGAAAAACATTTGATCTCTGTGACTTTAACTGTGGCATTGTTGTTGGTGCCAGATGGGCTGGTTTGAGTTTTTCAGAAACTGCTGATCTCCTGGGATTTTCACATACAGCAATCTCGAGTGCTGCAAAAAAAAAAAAAAAAAAAAAAACATCCTGTCAGCGGAGGGTCTGGAGGCTGAAACACCTTCTTGATGAGAGAGATCAGAGGAAAATGACCAGATTAGTTTGAGCTGCCAGGAAGTCTCCAATAGCTCAAATAAGCACTCTTTAGAATCACGGTTTGCAGAAAAGCATCTCAGAAAGCTGAACATGTCAAACCTTCAGGTGGATCTGAGCTACAACAGCAGAAGACCACATCAGGTTCTACTCCTGTCAGCCAAGAACAAGAATCTGAGGCTGTATTGGGCACAGACTCACCCAAACTGACAGCTGAAGACTGCAAAAAGACCAGGTGATTTTATTTCTAATCTTCAACTGTCAGTTTGGGTGAGCCTGTGCCCATGATAGCCTCAGATTCCTGTTCTTGGCTGACAGAAGCAGAACCTGATGTGGTCTTCTCCTGTTGTAGCCCATCCACCTCAAGGTTTGATGTTTTGTGCACGCTGAGATGCTTTTCTGCTCACCACGGTTATATAGAGTGATTATATGCATTCCTATATCCTTCCTGGCAGCTTGAACCAATAAGGTCATTTTCCTCTGACCTTTCTTATCAACAAGGAATTTCCACTCACAGAACTGTCACTCACTCAATGTTTTTTTGTTTCTTGCAGCATTCTGTGTAAACTCTAGAGACTGTTGTGTGTGAAATTCCCAGGAGATCAGCAGTTTCTGAAATACTCAAACCAGCCCATCTGGCACCAACAACCGTGTCACAGTCAAAGTCACAGAGATCACACTTTTTATTCATTGTGATGTTTGATGTGAAAATTAACTGGAGTTCTTGAGCTGTATCTGCATGATGTTATGCCTTGTGCTGCTGCCACATGATTGAATGATTAGATAACTGCATAACTGAGCAGGTGTACAGGTGTTCCTATTAAAATGGACGGTGAGTGTACGTATGAGCTTGTTTTGATACATTTACTCATTCACATGGACTTCTATGGTGGACGAGCTACATAATCCTAGGATAATAATAAATGGTGTTGTTTAACAAAAAAAAAAAAACTTAAAATTTTTTCCACCATAGGAAAGTCTTCAGGTAAGAGGAGTTTGCTCATTTCTAGTTTCTTGGTAACATGATAAGCTCTTTTTTTTGTCATATTAACTTCAAAAAAAGAAAAAGGAGAGGCTGGTGACTGTTTGTAGCTGTTATAGTATTAGTGAGAACAGGAACTAACTTGTTTCATGGATATTCCACAACATTAAATGTAACTATAAACAGATAAAAATTATGACTTGTCATTCTTTAATTAATGAAAATTCTAATTGGCAAATTGCTGCAGTTTAAGAGGAATAAAATGCTTTTATAGAAAAATAATCCACTTTTGGGTGGTAACAGTGTCTAAGCTTCGCTTCAGGCTGCATCACACCACCCCATCATTTGATTAATTTCTTATAACAGCACATCCATAAATGTTTCATTTCTTACTTAACACCTTATAAGCTAGTTGATAGTTGATTTAAAGGTGCATTAGGTAAGATTTGTGGAAAAATAGGTCTCTAACAGTTAAATGTGTGCCATTAAATAAGATCTGAATGATTTTTTTTTATTCACTGAGCCCACCCCATTTCCACCCATGTACACAAAGCTCCACCCCCAAAACTTATGGTGGTTCAAAGTGGTTTAAAGTTAGCATGCTAACTAGAGTTACCATTAGCACTGTCATGACATCAATTTCAAGTGCATTCAACTGCTTGAAAGCCGAGTTACAGCTCTATAAACATGTAACTTCTCTTCATAACGATTTATGAGGATGTGAAGGGGCATTGGGGGCGTGTCTATAAAATGACTGACAAGAGGCCAATCCAAATATAAACAAACCTTTAATAATTTCTACATAATTTTCCACTTTTTTTTTACATTTCTACATAATTTTCCACATACTGACTGAGGTCCTTGTAAGAAAAATATTGACTACTGCAACATCATTCCCCCCTTTCTACTGCTAACTGTAGTTAAGAGACTGTCTCACACAACCTCTTCATCGAAGCTCTCGCTAATTCCCACCTGTCTCCTTCATATATAAGTACAGGCCGTTTGCTATGAATGTGGACAGCACTTTCAACATTTCTGTTTCTGAGGGACTTTTTTGAACCTTCCTCATCCTGTTCCCTTCTCTGATGTATATTTATGACCCTGAAGGTTTCAGAAGCCTGCTTGGAAGTGACCATAAACCAGCCATTCCTCTTTTCTTGGTCACTGCTAAAGAATGCAAAATACCTCTTCTGAGATGTCTCGTGACCTTTATGAGTGTGTATGAATAGTCTGCTTCCCACATTTTTTCCAGTGGCTCAAGAAAGACATATTTAAAACTAAGTACCTTGCCATCACTAACTACGCAATCAACCATAAGGGTACGCTTCAGACAATATTAACTGGAACATGGTCTTAATAAAACAGGGCTTAGAGAAACTAAAGACTGAAAGTCAACGTTTCTCTCACTTGAACTACACATTCTGCCTTAATCATAGGCAATGATCACATCAGACTGAGAAATCTTAGGAAAGGGCCAAATCTCATAGCTCTCTTTTTTTCTCACAGTCTTGATTTCCTTTTGCTGGAAGAACTTGATGTTGAGTTCTCCAGTCTCAGACTTTTCAAAGCTATTTTTTGGGGGGGCGTTTGAGACGGGGGCCTTCATATCTAGACAAATCATTGAAATGTGGATGATTAAATAGCCCAAAGTGGATGGATCAGAGACTCTGAGGATGTGAGCTTAGCTATGGTTGGACTATCCTTGGAAATAGTTCAGAGAAGTAGAGAGGCACATAAAAAAAGGGAGGGGAATGGGGGGGTGGAAAATCCTCAAAGTCCAGGATTGAATCCACTTCTGTAAAGAGTCTGGTCAGTGTCACATTGAAACATTCAACAAATCCCTTTGTATTCTGAAAGCTTTGTTACACCTAAAAGAATACATAATCCATACAAGCCTAGTTCAATTCTTTAGATTTGCATTACATCTATAAGGTTAATGCTGTTGGCAAAGGTCTTCATTACTTTTAGGCAATATTAGAGTCATAACATTGGCTGGTTGACTAAATTTAGAGTAAATGTAGAGTAATTGAGTACATTTCATTTTTGGATAAACTTATTTCAAACTAAATAAGAAAAAAAATCCTTTCTTGCATGAACTCCTACATGGATACCCTAAAGATTTGTACTTCCCAAAAACAGCTTTGGTGGACGTTAGCTGAAGCTTGTTGTTTTAAAACCCCAAATTTCTGAATAAATCTCCCAATAAATAAATGAATAAATCTCTTTCTAAGCTAGAAAGCTTGATGCTAGTACAAGAGGCAGATCATCTTTAACTGACAAGCAACATGATTGTCAAACAAGTAGTCCTGACTGGTTGGATGTTGGTGGTACAATAACACAATTTTGGTAATTTTGCCTCTGTACACCACCACAATGGATTTGAATTGAAGCAATCACGATGTGATTGAAGTGTAGACTTTCAGCTTTAATTCAAGGGGTTTAAAAATATTGCATTAACCCTTTAGGAATTACAGCCATTTTATTTTATGGAGTCCCTCCATTTTCACAGGGTCAAAAGTAATTGGACAACTGACTGATAAGCAGTTTCCTCCTTATTTCATGACAAATTAAGGAAATAAATGGTCTGGTTAAACCCCTTGAATTAATACAGAAAATTAGGGAAATTGTGTAACTGTCCAAATACTTATGGACCTTACTGTATATGTTTTATTTTTTCTGCTTACAGACTCTGGAACATCACAAAGATCTGAGTTGAATTCTAAGCAGACTTTTTTTTTATTAAACTTTGCCAAATATTGCAAAAAGCATTCTGACCTAAAAGTCACTTTCCCCACCTTTAATATCAACACTGTACTATAAATTAAACCCCATCCAAGCCTGCACTCTTCTGCTTTACTATAATAAATCACATACTCTGTGCATAATAGTGGAGTCTGTTCAGTGGGATTTGGTGTGTTTAGGCACCTTACAGCCTGTAGGATGAGATGAAGAAGGCGATATGGTCGTCAACATCCCTTGCCACCTTCTGAGCTTTTTCAGCAAGCATTCAGTGAGCTCTGTCTACAGAGTAACAGGAACCTCCATCATGGAGCCAGCACACACATTATGAGAACTCAAAAAATAGCAAGTATAACAAGTTAGCTTGGAGCCAGCAGCAAAATTAAGACTTTTCAGCCAAAAAGACACTGGAAGGATCTAAAAGTATGCAATTTTGTTCTCAGATTTTCCATAAAGTGGTGTAAAGCTGGCTATAGAAATGGATGTTTCTGTGTTTGTTTTAATGTATTCTCAGGCATGTACATGTAAAGCCTGATTTATGTTCTTTAAAGGCTTATGATCTTTGGAAAAGTACTGGTCAACCCAGTTCAGATTCTCTCTGGTTAGCCTGACTGGTAGTTTTCATTAGTCGATGTGGCTAAGAACAGCCTACTTTCAAAACATTTGACTAACATTTTAAAGACTACAGATGTTTTGTGAGATGGCTGTAAAAATGGGGCTACAACAAAAACAGACCAGCTTGCATCTACCAGGAAACACCATGACTAAGTGGAGAGCGGGAATTTGTGTGTTCAAAACTTCAAAAACAACTTCAAAAACTTCAAAAACACTGGATAATACATGTAGACCTTGTAGCTTGGCTCAGATATGCTTATTGTTGTTTTCAAAAGTTTGAACTGGAAAAATATTGCACAGGGGTGAGTATTGTAATGCCAAGTGACTTGAAAGATTCTTATGGACATTCAACAGCCTTTGAGTGGAGCATCTAAGGCTGAGACTGGGCAGGTAGCAGTCTTAGCTAGCAGCCTGTTTTTCTTTTTTTGCTTCTAACAAAATTTTGACCAATCCTGCCAGCACCCAGAGGTATATTTTTTTGTTTATGAACACAATATTTTCTTAACTTAGTTGGTTCTATTTTCCAAACATGTAGGTCTAACTCTTCATTTACAATAGTAAGTGGCAAGACACTCGTTTTGCTTGTAGTTTCTCTTTTGAGGGCATGTAGCTTCTGCTTAACTGGGAACTAACTGGGGCTCCCAAGTGGCACAACAGGAAAGCATTCTTCCTTCTATCGCCTGGTAATTGGGATATTCAAATCCCAATGAAGTTACAGCCATCCATGGAGAGAAGTCCAAGAAAGCAAAATTGGCTCTGCTCTCTGGATGGGAGGAATGCTGTTACTGCCTCTGTCCTGTCAATCAGAATGGCAATTGTGGACATCTGTGAACTCATGTATGTATAAGAGAGCAGATAGTGCTTGATTCTGAGCGTGTCATGCCGCCCTGTGTCACAGAATGAGCAGCAGTTTGAAAAAAATGTGGTTGGCTACTGTTTGAAGTACCCAACATACCCTCTCGTTTGCTGACAGGCTACAGGAAATGTCTGTGGTCATTTGCTATGAGAGTCAATAGGGTTCATCCAGAGTGAGATAAAATGTCAAACTCTCTAGTGAGAACTAGAAACATACCAAGAAGGCACGTTCACCTACTACTGCTACCTGTTTACTTTTATGGCCCATTGTTTGATGGACGGCCTGCAAATAGCTAAGAATCAGCTACTGTTTTGGAAAGTTCATTTCTGTAGCACTTCTGCAAATACTAAGTACACACATACAGAGGGACTGAACAAACAGAAAGAAAACAGCAAGCCTGTGTGCCAATCATAAACTGGGCAGAACTGCTTTCTTACAGAGTCTCTTTTCACTCTCGACTCCAAAACTAACATTCCATCATGCACTGGCCATCTGAGAGCCCACAGCCAGGCAGCAAGCAAATGAGAAACTTAGAAAGAGATTGTATGAGTGTGTTAAAGCATGAATCTACAGAGAAGTGATCATGGGGAACAGGGGAATTGGGACATGGGCTTTTGGAGTATTTGGTCTCAAGATTGGATTTCACAGGTCTGGTCCAGAGGTTGGAGGATTGTGTAGATTTCATAATTTAGCTGCAATTAGCACTTCTGATGGTCTGGTGAGCAGGGAGAGCTGGCAGTGATTTACCAGCTTAGCTTCATTTCCCGCCAAAGCCATTGGGACCACAGAGAAAGTGACACACTTCCTGATTGCTCCTCTTCTTATCTGGCGCCAAAAATTATCCCAAATCATTATTACAGCATCAAGAAGAGTTTTGGAAAAACTGCTGATGTAATCAAGCTACATAGCATTATCAACAATATCAGAACAGAGATCAACATTAATCTATGAAGGATTATGAGATACTCAAGATAATACTGTGTAAAATCTGTAATGGTCTTATAAACTGTAGCTTTCTTTTCAACTGAGGAAGAAAGACTTGAACAAATGTTCCCCTTACTGCAAGTGTAGTCAATCAGCCAAAGCATATTTGGTGTCCTAAGTTTGTTTCTTTAATGTTGCTATAATGTAAATGTAGCTAACAATGTGTGGAAGCTTGTAGCCTCCAGTTTAGTATCACTAATAAAGTATCACTGAAACTCACTGCATGTAAGCTTTGCTGTATTCAGTAAATTATTTAGGAAAACATTTTTATGCAAATTAGTAGTAGGGCCACAGAAATATCATGCATGCCTAAAAAACATATTTAAAACAATCAAAAACACTTTTTCCTAGGAGTATAATACAGGTCAGTCACCAAATTCTACAACATAGACCTGGCAGTTGCTTTTAATACTGTAAATCACCAGCTCCTCCTCTTCACTCTTGCTAATTTGGCATCTGGGGGCTACTTTACGACTTAGTTGATGATATCTACATGATCTATCCTATCACATACAGTAGCATTGACAGGTTTGGTTGTATCACAGGCTCATTACATCACAGCCTTACTATGAGAGTTCCCCAGGGGTCTGTTCTTGGTCCATTTGTATTCTTCCCAAGTCCTTAACCAGTGGGTTCAATGATCAGATCATATGGATTCTCCTACCCTTGTTATGCTGATGACACAAAATGTCATTTCTTTATTCACCTCCAAGTCTCTCTGAAGATATCTGACCACTTTTCTGATCTCTTTTCCTGAATGAGGAGTCACAATCTGAAGCTTGACAAAACAGAGCAGATCTACCTTCCAGCGAAGAACTTCCCTATACTGGACCTCACTATCAAAACCCTCACAGTCCATCCAGCACACATGGCAAAGAATCTTGGTGTGAATTTAGAAAGCTGACTGAACTTTTCTGATCATATCGACCAACATATTCTGCATTTACATTTACAGAATCTTATCCAGAGTGACTTACAGAAGTGTTATGTAGTCTCCATCAAAAACACATCCTCATGCTAATACAAACAGGCCAGGGTCTAAGAATACCATCAAACTAAATCCTTGTTAGAGGGGAATTAGTACAACTAGTACAGCAAAAAAATAAAAATACAAGTCAAGTTTTTTTTTATTAGTGCCCTAGTGTTTGGTAAATAGACAGGGGAAAGTTAATTTTACCACCATGGATGCTTTTATCTTGAGGGATGTGGGTCAAGTCGAGCCATGCTAGAGGCTTGTAGGGAACCTGGTACTGAAAGGAGGTTGATAAGTACCTTCAAGTAGTTAGGGGTCAATTTTTGGCTTTGTAGGCAACCATCAGTTTTTAAAATCTGATGCGGACAGCTACAGGAAGGCAGTGTAGGGATTATAGCAATCGAGTGATGTAAGAGAACTTGAGGAGATTAAGAACAGTCATGCAGCTGCATTATGGATCAGTCACAGGGGTCGGATGGTGCGCAAGGGCAGACCTGCTGGGAGCAAGTTGCAGTATGACAAGGGACTAAACAAGCAGCTGAGTGGCCTCTGTGAATAGAAATGGCTGGATCCTCCTGATGCTGTAAAAGAGAAACCTGCAAGACCAAATCAGGTTAGCAGTATGAGGAAAGGACAATCGGGTGTCCAGAACTACCCCAAGGTTGTGTGTGGTATCAGATCTTGTGGTCCGAAAGTTCTCCTGACTACAGAAACTTAAATTCTCAGACAAGTTCTAGTTCTTTTCAGCAAATCTTCTTGCAAAACTCTCCCTTCTGGTCCCCCTTCATATATCTACATAGACATTCATATATATATCTCCGCTACAAAGCATTCAGAATTCTTCTGCTCACCTGGTTCACAACCTCTTCAAGCTCTCTCATGTGTCCTCCCTTTTGTAACACACTAGCACTTTTGCCTGTCAGCATTAGTTCTTTTTTCAGTTTATAAATTCTTACAGATTCTCTAGGTACTTTATATTGCTGCAGCTTCAGCTGTTTGTGCGTTTTCTAAGTTGCTCTGGATAACAGCATCTGCCAAATGACTAAACATAAATGTAAATCAATTCATCACTGTGACGCAGCAAGCCAGGCTTTACTGTCTTTTCCTCCATGTATGTTGTGTGTAATCAATCAGACTCCTAAATTCAGCAGTAAAAACAAACCAGATCCAGACGTAACCGCATAACTCACGATCATTGAGACTATCGGGAGACTCTTTAGTCTCTTTCATAGAGAAAAACTTAATAATTCAGCCACTGTAACCTTCCAGTGTTTGTGCTTAATCACTAATCCAGACATTTCAGAACTTAACACCAGCTCTGATATGTGTGTTAAATCTGGCTCTTTGTGGACTTTGTCTCACTCATGAGTAATGGGGAAACCAGAGCGGGATTTACTGACATATTCAGAGGTGATGTCATCGAGTCACGGTCCAGACTTCTGCCGTTCTTTGATTTAATGAGGAATTCCTCATGCACTCCAGCTAAAGGTAAAACAATATGAGGACATCAGAGATGTGGAAAATAGGAGAATTTTTTTTTCTACACAAAAGCACATTTTGTTTTCAGTCTGTTAACAAAGCAATCCATTTATCCAATTAAAAGAATTTGGGATGTGGAAGAGGTTAGAGGGTATGTGTTGAGATCTCCATCATTGGAGACACTTCAAAGACTTTTATTCACTGAACTGTCTCTCTTCAGGTGGAGACCATCAAAACATTTCAACCTTGGTTTCATTATGGTGAAAAATAGCACGAGCAGGAATGCTGTTTTGCCCCAAACGTGCACTTGAAGTCACCCAGAAAGCTTCACAGTTCAGTGGTAAAGGCTTTCCAAAGCCTCAGGAGGTGCTGTATCTACACACACACACACACACACACACGCTCATGCCTTCTCCATCTCCATACTCACAGGTGAAGAAGCAAAAATGACAGACAGTCCAAAGGTCTGACCTCACCGAATAATAACAGGCCTTCAGCTGTTTGCACAGTGAAGCAGAGGAGCACAAAACCCTGCACCGAGGCCATGTGAGAGAGAATCGTCTCCATTATGACCCTCTCTGAGTGCAATAAACCCGCCTGCTGTACAAACAGGACCTTCCACAGGCCTGTAATAAAGCGAGATGCTCTTTTATCCTTCATCCACATAGAGTTCTGGCACGTTATATGTCAACAGTGTTTGAGGTAATAAATGACACATGTTATCCGGAGGAGACGAGAAACAGCAAGACTACTTTAGAGACACATCCTAAAGCTTCTAAACTGCCCTTGAGATCAGCCATCATGCTCAAAGGCTGTCTGGAAATCAATCTATAGTGCAATGATAGCATTTCAGACCCACTGAAAACCATTAATGTTTGCATTCATGTCAGAATTTTAAAAAATCATAATTAAAAGGAAAATCATATTTAAAGTATTGTCCACATGTAGTCAGTCAGGTGCTACAAGGGTAATGCAGCTAACAATTAATGGAAGTCTCTCACCCAAAGTCTCTTCAGTGATGTCACACACACATGCTGATGTGGTTTATGACACTTACTGTCATCTGCAAACAAGAACAAAACTTCCACATATAGGTAAACACTGAAACATTATGGGGGCAGCCATCTTGGACAACTGGAATGACATTTTACTAAGTCCCTTACTTAGTACTTTAGTAAGCCCCGCCTCCCAAAGTTTGAATGCAGAATCTATAGCTGAAGGTTATTATATAATGTGGAAATGATGTGACGTGAGTCATATCTACATGCAAGATTGAGCCTCGTATCAGGTTTTCTGCTCCTGTGGATCGTCCCACATGGGCACTCTAAAGATCTGAACTTCCAAAAAATAGTTTAAGTCTCACCCATGCTTGAGTGGATAATCTCACCTGGATACTGTAGATTTGTACCTAACAGCTGATGACGTAATCATAAAGACTGTCCTGTGCTCATCTGCTCATACAGCTGAGATTTATAATTCCACTATCTGCCACCCAGTAGAGGATGAGTTTCATTTTGAGTACTTTCTAGATTTCTTCCTCTTGTCATCTCGGGGAGTTTTTCCTTGCCACTGTCATCTCTGGCTTGTTCATTAGGGATCTAAATCTACTACTAAAGCTTCTTTGTGACAATGTCTATTGTTAAAAGCGCTATACAAATCAAATTTAACTGAAGATCAATTCTACCTCATAGCATGGAGGGGCTCAATTTGAACTTAAAGTCTACAGGAGTTCCCCAGAGGTCAGTTTCAGGTCCATTTTTGATCAAAGTAATGCTGATGATGATCAATTTCAGGAAGAAGACTACAGATCTTGATATTGCCTTTTGAAATGAAGATTTATTTAGTAGAAGACAGCTTTTATCATCATGTATACAAGTACAGTACAGTGAAATTCTTTTCTTCACATATCCTAGCTTGTTAGGAGGCTGGAGTTACAGGCTCAATGGCAAGGTTGGGATTTGAACTCGCATCTATCTGATCGGTAGCCCAGGATCTTAACCACTGAGTCTCCACTACCTCAAATAGGGTATACACCATTCCCAGAAGTACTGCATACCATTTAAATGCATGGAATTGACAATACGAGCCTTTATTCCAGGATTGTTCAACTGGCCATCCACAGTCCAGAGGCAGACACAGCAAAGTATTTCAGAGAACTGAAAAGAAAAAAATACTTTAGCAGAGATAATAAACATATAAAAATATATGCCGACTTTAATTTTCTAAACATGAACCATCACGGCTTCTATAACAGGTCCACTGTTGGTTTATCCAATCACATTCATTTATGTAAATTATTTAGCTGAAGGCAGCTCATTGGACCGGAGACTAGCTGCAAGGCGAGACACATTAGCTCAGAAAGGAGAGAGCTTTCCCAGACTTTATAAACTTAACTCATTATATGAATTGTCAAAAAAAAAGAAGAAGTTTAAAAAAACACAATGCAATCAGTGTTTGAAGAAGAATGGACAAAGAAGTATTCATTTATTCTCAGTTTCCTGTTCAAAACTGATGCATCTCACCTGTTCAGAGTCTGTGCCTCTAGTCAAAAGTGGTAACATGAAGCACCACTATGCAACATACATAAGCACTAGGAATAGTCTTATTTATAGCCATAAACTAATCATTAATGGTTAAGCATTAAAAGGTAAGTGTTGTTCATTCAGTCATGTTAGTTGCTTATCCGGGCCTTTGTAAGTAAGAAATTTTATGTAACTGGAATTTTATAGAAAATCCTGATCCATTTCATTCCAATTTAATATATATATATTAAACTGACAAGAAAAGATGTTCCATTTGATCTTAGCAACTACACTGAGAAGTGTTTACGAAAATATCTGAGACAGACTTCCATTATGTGTTCCATTATTTTTAAAATAAGGAAGCAAATGTCAGACACTAAACATGTCTTTTGTCTGAACGACTTCATTTAAGGCAAAGAATGCAAAGCTGCGTTTAGTTGCAAACAGCACCACCCCCCCAAGGCCTAACAAGAGAGTTGGCGTACATTTACATTTACATTAAGTAGCAGAAGATCCTGGCAAGCCCACTGCATCCTTATTATGGCCATTTCACTGATTTCTTCCTGTGTAAATACACTTGAGCTTAATCACTGTGTAAAATAAAGTGTGATTGAGAAACAGAGTGAAAAAAAAAGGAGTATTGAGTCATTAAAGTGAAGTCTTAGACATGATCAGAAACACTCCCCAGCTGGGCCTGATGCACTACCACACTGGAACTAAATGTAGAATAATTCCACATTGAAAGGCTCTTATTTTCTCCACTTAGTCACGCATGGAAATGGAAACAACTCTCTTTCCACACACGAAACTCCAGGACTTGGCAACCGGCTGCACTCTCAGGCCTTGAAAAATCAGGTTCACACGATTCATCTTATGCCAGGCTTATTAAGAGCTCCAAACAACTTAATCCACACACACACACACACACACACACTTATTCAGTTTCTTTTCACATATATATTTCAATTAGTGTGCCGTGTTTCACACAGCTGTATCACAGGAGCTGGGCTTAGAGTTTAAAGCTAAAATGTTTTCCTTCCTCTTAAATAGTTTGTTACTAATGCCACTCTTGGCAAGACTTGAAATGTATATAAATAACTCTATACTTATCTACACTTTTGTGTGTTCTTTCCTCTAGCCAGTGATGGATGTACAGATTGCATAAAGATGGTGTATTGTATGGCAGCTTCTGTTTTCTTTTCTGGATGAATTCAAGTTTAAAATGGTTTTCTGAATCAGCATGGTCAGAATGAATTTCACTTTAATTTAAATGAGCTTAAATACAATCCCAAATTTCGTAATATTTCATATATTCAAAGGCAAAACTGCTGAATATTTCAATATTATTTTCTCATGTTGTACCCTTATCCATCTAACATATTGTTTATACTTAAACTAAAAACGACTGACTTTTTTAAATTATGTATTGTTTAAAAAAAAGTTGCTAACAGTTTGAAAGTGTAAATGTTCAGAAGGAGCAAAAGAAAGAAAGAAAGAAAGAAAGAAAGAAAGAAAAGGATAAGCAAACAATATATACAAATAAATAAATAAATAAAGCTACTGACAGTTTGAAAGTGTAAATTTTCAGAAAGAAAGAAAGAAACAGAGACAGAGAGAGAGAGAGAGAGAGAGAGAAAGTGGAATGTGCTTCTTGTGAGGAGAATATCTGCTCGTTGGCCAGATGTTAATTCAGATTTATGAATATTCTGGTGATATATTTCAAACATTAAACATTATTAATTTTATTTAAGCCAAATCCAGACAGTGTAGGTTGCAATGTAGCGCTGTTCCATATAAGCTCTTCCATATAAGCTGTTAAGTATGAGCTGTTCTGTATAAGCTATTCAATGTGAGCTGTTCAGTAAAAACTGTTCAGTATGAGCTGTTCTGTATAAGCTATTCAGTAAGAGCTGTTCTGAATGAGCTGTTCAGTATGAGTTGTTCAGTATGAGCTGTTCTAGATGAGCTGTTCTGTATGAGCTGTTCTGTATGAGCTTTCAGTAAGAGCTATTCAGTAAAAACTGTTCAGTATAAGCTATTCAATATGAGCTGTTCAGTAAGAGCTATTCAGTAAGAGCTGTTCTGAATGAGCTGTTCAGTATGAGTTGTTCTGTATGAGCTGTTCTAGATGAGCTGTTCTGTATGAGCTGTTCTGTATGAGCTTTCAGTAAGAGCTATTCAGTAAGAGCTGTTCAGTATGAGCTATTCAGAAAGAGCTGTTCAGTATGAGCTGTTCTGTATAAGCTATTCAGTAAGAGCTGTTCTGAATGAGCTGTTCAGTATGAGTTGTTCAGTATAAGCTGTTCTAGATGAGCTGTTCTGTATGAGCTGTTCTGTATGAGCTTTCAGTAAGAGTTATTCAGTAAAAACTGTTCAGTATAAGCTATTCAATATGAGCTGTTCGGTAAGAGCTATTCAGTAAGAGCTGTTCTGAATGAGCTGTTCAGTATGAGTTGTTCAGTATGAGCTGTTCTAGATGAGCTGTTCTGTATGAGCTGTTCTGTATGAGCTTTCAGTAAGAGCTGTTCAGTATAAGCTGTTCTGTATAAGCTATTCAGTAAAAACTGTTCAGTATAAGCTATTCAATGTGAGCTGTTCAGTAAGAGCTATTCAGTAAGAGCTGTTCTGAATGAGCTGTTCAGTGTGAGTTGTTCAGTATAAGCTATACAGTATGAGCTGTTCTATATGAGCTCTTTCAGTAAAAACTGTTCAGTATGAGCTTTTCAGTATTTGCTGTTCAGTAAGAGCTCTTTCAGTAAAAACTGTTCAGTATGAGCTGTTCAGTATGAGCTGTTCAGTATGAAACCCTGGGTTGGAGCGCTCAGTGGCTGAATGTGTTTAAATCTCATAGATTTTTGAGTCCAGTCCCAATGAGGAAAAGGTGCAGGTCCAGGTCCAGGGTCAGTGTGTTTGTGAGCGCAGGCCCACATCCGCACCTATCACACATTTCCTGATCCAGGCCAGAGTGAACCACAGAGAGAAACACCAGGAGTGTTAGCATTAGCACTCGTCTCGGAATCCAGTGTCTGCACAAATAGCTCTTAGTAAACGTTCTGTCTGCTCGGAGTTGAAGAACTTGGCTGCTACATGAACAAGCTCAGATTCTGTTTCTTACGTTGATTATTTTTGACTGAATGCTGGCTTGACACTTTGAGCCTTTCAGCCATTTTATTTTATTCTGGGAGCTCAAGTCGAGTCGAGCTCCCCTGAGAACCCTGAAATTTCCTGATAATCGGACGAGATGATGGACAGCCCTATAGTTCAGTTCTGGTGCAGTTTCATTAATTTTCGGTTAAAATTGTAAATGTGTAATGTCTAGCCTTTAAGCTTATAAATTATCTCCACAGCCAGAAGATATTTTGTGACATCCCTAACTGAGCTCCTACACAACACTCCCCCAAATCAGATTTCTTTTTTTTTTAAAACAGAAGTACTGAGAAAGACGTTTTTTTTTTTAATGGAAGGCAAATGACACTCAAATACCAGGCTATATAATCAGAATCACAGTTTAGAGTTCAGAGATACTTTAACTGTTTAGTAAACTTAAAGTCACAGCCTTACATCTGAATGTTACAAAAACACAGACTCTGGAGATCTCCATCTTCTACTCCTTAGAATTTTCCTCCCCACTGTACTGTTCCACTCCCTCAGTATTTTTTTTAACTTTTCTGTTTTTTTCTGTTTCCTGTTTTGCAATCAGTGTGTTGTTTTTTAAAATTGTGATGGCATATCTTTCACACATATGTAATATTTTTTCCTCTCCTTTTTTAAAAATTTCTCTTTTTTGTTCCACTTTTCTTTTTTAAATACTTTTTGTCTTCATTTTTTTTTCTCTTCATCTCTCCCACTCTTTGACTTTAACAACCATAATATTATAAAATTATTGTAATATTACTAACAATTTTTTTTTTTTTTAATCAGAAGCTTCAACCATCTCCTTTAAATCAAAACATGTCCATTATGGTATCTCATTAGGTCAAATCTGTAAAATATAATCAAGGCACAGCTTCAATGCCCTGAAGTCTGAACATCCTTCTTTTTGGTCAGTATAGTTAGAAATTTGTCTCCTCTCAGCAGTAACACTTAAAGATTATATCACAGTTTCAGTCTTATTGAGTGAACAGAAGGTTTAACAGGAGGTTTTCAATATAAATAGTAACTTGAATAAGTTTATAAACCAACACAGAGCAGCAGATTCCTTTAGCTTTCTTCTGCACTGTAGTTTTTATTAAAGCTCATGTAAAGCAACAGCACCACCTAGTGGTAGAGTGTATTACACACAAGTCTAACAGACAGATTTGGATTTAAAAAGTGATAAAGGCTCAGCAGTCCCTGGTCCTGCATGAGGCACTCTCACACTCTCACACACACACAGTCACACACACTTTCTCAACCAGCTGTAACTGATGTGTGTTAGAGTAAATAACCTATGCCACAATCACGATTTATTTATTTATTTATGCATTCATTTTCAAATCTTTACTTGCATTTTTGTTGTTGTTGTTTTAAATGCTTTTATAATATTTTTTAATATTGGCAAATTTTGTACTCCAAGCTTTGTGAGTATGTACCGTATATATTGTACTATTGTTTGGACTGGGATACTATTGGAAAAAAGTTGCAGTAGCAGGCTTTTTTTTTTTTTTTTTACACTTTTGCAGGCAGATATGAAGCTCGACAGACAGGGATGAATTAATGTGGGAGTGTGTGTGTGTACGTGGTGTGTATACAACACCTGGTGCAGGTTGCAGTTATGAGCTGCATCATCAGAACACCACTGTATGTCAGGTATAACGGTGTTGCTATAAAGTGGCTGGTAATATGAAAAGCATCTCCGAACGCAAACTCCATCCTCAGATTTGGGTTCTTGGTTCATAGGAGTGGAAATCAACGCGGTCTCCTGCTTAGTTCATCTGCCTTAAGGTTTGAAATGTCGAGATGCTTTTCAGCTCACCACAGTTGTAAAGGGTGGTTATTTGAGTTACTGTGGGCTTCCTGTCAGCTCGCACTAGTCTGGCCTCTGAACTCTCTCATTAACAAGGCGTTTGCAAACCACAGAACTGGATGTTTTTTGTTTTTCGCACTGGTGTAAACTCTAGAGACTGTCGCTTGTGAAAATCCCAGAGGTTTTACACTCAGCCCCTCTCGCACCAACAATCACATTTCCTCCCCTCATTCTGAAGCTCAAGATTTTATGCATTGCGCTGTTGCTACATGATTGGCTGCCTGGATAATTTCACATATTTACAATATATTTTTTGTGAATCCATTTGTTTCTGTAAAGCTGCTTTGTGACATTGTTTAAAAGCGCTATACAAATAAAATTGAATTGAATAATGCCATTAATGAGCAGGTGTACAGGTGTTCCTAATAAAGAGGTCAGTGAATGTACATTAATAATAACATGCAACTTTTTTTTTTTTTTAAATATCAGACTTTTATTAGTGAACTGCTTTTGTTTTTTTTAAAGCTCTCTTTGCTACAGAACACTTGCACATCAGTAAGATTCATACTGTAGCAGAGAATTAATACACTGAAATTCTGCACTGGTTTTTATGCTCTATTTGTCCACGTTATGAATTAATCCGGTTTATTATTCACCACCAATGACCACGTTAGTACTCGGCTGAGCGCTCTGGATTAAAAGCAACGATCCGTGTACAGAACATCAGACAGAGCGCTGGAGAGAGAGGACATGAACACGAGAGCGGCGGAGGCGGAGATGGAGGAGGAGCTACTCAGAATTACAGCTCTGTGGGTCAATGACGGCATGCAGGAAGAGACAAAGAGTGTGTGTGCGCAAATATACGTGACATGTAGTGTGTGTAGGTTTTATAAATCAGTAAGGGATTGATTGAGGTGGGTTTCATCCTGTCATCACTACTCGTGACTTCCTGTGTGTGTGTGTTACCCTGGTCTGGTTGTTTGGAGTGTGTAGATCAGTGTGTAGATCAGTGTGTGTGTGTGTGTGTGTGTGTGTGTGTGTGTGTGTGTGTGTGTGTGTGTGTGTGTGTGTGTGTGTGTTCAGGCAGCGAGTGGCCCCAGGCTGAGCTCTACGTGGTGTGTGAGCCAGATGAGCTCTACGGCGGGTTCTCCTTCCTCGCTCGGCCTGATGGGAGCCGCCAGGTTGCGGAAGTCGTGGCGCATCTTGAAGGATACGGTAACGTCGCCGTCCTCGCGCTGAGGGATCACTTTGATGAAGAAACCGATCTTGTTGGACTTCCTGAAGGCCACCACACTGTGGAGAGGAGAGAGAGAGAGAGAGAGAGAGAGAGAGAGAGAGAGAGAGAGAGAGAGAGAGAGAGAGAGAGAGAAAGCCCTTAATTACTTTTGCACAGAGTCATTATGTTTTTTTGGTCTTTTTTTTAACTTTCTATCTTGGTTTCTATTTCTATTTTAGAGAGAGAGAGAGAGGGAGGCCACCTAGGATCCTGGTGGGGGTGAGGCTTTGTGAACATGGGTGGGAATGTGGGGAGTGGAGTAAAACATAATAATAATTTAAAATTAAAAAAAAAAAAAAAAAAATCATTCAAATGCTGAACCCACCTAACTGTTAGAGACTTAATCTTTGGCTAAGAAAAGAAAAAGAGGGGGAAAAAAAAAAAAAAACTGATCGTTCCTAATGTACCGTTAAGGACTGACATAGCTCTATCTAGACCAGCTGAGTGTTTTACATTGAATAAATATTTTAAACTCTGTCGTCTTACTCCGGGTCGTCCTGGAAGTCCTGCGGCTCGGCCAGCTCGTCATACTCCGCCGCTGCATCTTTCCCTGCCAGAACCAGCTCCTTCGCCGGCACTAACACCTACACACACACACACACACACACACACACACACGTGCGGTTAGCGCATGACCTGACACTATTCATCACACATATTCAACAAAAACACAAACCCTGTCTTTATGTACTATATTTATACATAACCACAACTAGCTTTCTAATTTCATCAACACAATCATTTAAATCCTGAGCGATTAAACAGGGCTGGATGATGTGACGGTATAATATTGATATCGTGATAAATCATGTCACAGTATGCCTTTCTGAGATACTGTAGGTCTTATTTTTGTAGCCATTACATTGTATTACATTATATTGCCAGCATTTCTTTAGTAAACCTACATATCGTGAGACAAATCGTGTATCGTATAAATCCCTTGTCGTATTGCCCAACCCTACAAATAAACCCATATTACCATTCCAATAAAGTTGATTCTATTTTATCATCATTATTATTATTATTCCACTAACAGCATTGAGGTAATCAGAGCCGAGATGAGGTGTGCGTGTGCGTGTGTGTGTGTGTGCGTGTGTGTGTGTGTACCTTAGCTGTGCTGTTGATGTCGTCAGGATCTCCTTCCTCACAGGTGAACAGGCTGACGTGAGTGATGCTCTCCACTGGGTTAGTCAGGGTCAGCAGCACCTGAGACTCCTGTCAGCAACAACAACAACAAATACAGTTCAGCGACAGGAAAGACAGCCAAATATCTCAAATATCATGATTATACTATGAAAGACTTTAAATTTAATCACAATTCTTTACTGAAGTCTAAAATCACACACCCATAATGTGATTATTATTGTATTCAACATCCTTTACACACATTAGAATGAAGAGTTTAAGACAGTATTAGCCAATAATGTCCAAAAAAAGTAAAAAATAAAAGACGTTAGACAAACATCTGTACATAATTTTAAAAAGCACACACACACACACACACACACACATATATATATATATATATATATATATATATATATATATATATATATATATATATATATATATATATATATATATATATATATATATATATATATATATATATATATACACACACACACACACAACACAGTTTTTATGATTTTTTTGGCTTCTGGCCTTCATCCGTCACTAAGCGGCGGGGCAAGAAAGTGCTTGGCACCCTTAATCGCTGCTCGCAGGTATATTATTATTATTATCATTATTATTATTATTAGTGCTACTCATATTACACCCCTATTTGATTTTTATTATCTGTCACTTTTTAATTTAATTTAATTGTTCAGTAAAGGAAATGAATGATCCTGTATGGCCCTAATCCAGGTTTATAGCATACTGAGGCCAGTTGCCTGGAGCAGGAGGAACACTCGCCTTCGTGTGACGCAGGTTTGGAATGGACATGATCCTCACTTCAGGGATGTAGCTCCTGTACACACACAAACAAATCATCATCATCAGCAGCAGCAGCATCAGCAGCATCAGCAGCATCAGTCAGAGGAGAAACGTCTGTATGAAAACAAGCAGCTGTGTGTGTGTGTGTGTGTGTGTGTGTGTGTGTGTGTGTGTGTGGAGGAGATGCTGTGGTGTACTCACACGGCCACCAGCTGGATCTTAAACTTGATGGAGGTCGGGTTGAACTCGGGTTTGCTCAGGTTGTGCTCACATTTCTGACAAAAAAAAGTACAACAGTTAACTGAACTGTGTAAATCTGCATGTCATCATGGTCGTGTGTGTGTGTGTGTGTGTGTGTGTGTGTTAGATACGGACCCTGCAGCGCAGCGAGCGTTTCATCAGCAGGTGCTTGTGTTTGGGGTGGAGCTGAGACGCTCCTGCAGGCTGGAAGTCGGGCTGAAGCAACCTCTGGCGAAGCGTCGTCACTGCATCAACACACGTGTATTATAAGTATTATAAGTATTATAAGTTTAATACAAGCTGCAGGAGCTGCTGTGTAAGAAATAAAACACCGTGTTGTGCGGTTACAAGAAAATAATCAACATCGGGGTGGTGTGATGAAGCCGAGTTACTCTCAGCTCCCCGAAGTGGATTACTTTCCTATAACAGAATGCCCTGAAGTGTTTTATTTCTTACACCACAGCAATTTAACATAAAAATACCCTGAATTTTTTTGTTTTGTTTATTAAATGGCATATTTTTTATCCATTTATAGTTACATTTAATGTTGTGAAATGTTCAAAAAACAAGTTCTTATTACTGCTTATTTTATAACAGCCAATTCAGTCTGACTTTACTCTCATCTACAGCATAGTACGGTTCAATTCTCGAATCTGATTGGTCAGAAGCCACACGGCTCAAACAGTCGTCCCAGCTGTAACATGAACTATAGGTTAATATTAATGCGCTCATTCTAATACGCTATCGTTTCTATAGTAACAGCACATTCACAGGGACTTGGTGAACTGCTCCATTTAAATTTGGAGGTATGGTGAACTGCTCCATTTAAATTTGTCCTTTATGTGGTGTGTTATGTTTTTTGTTAGGAGACGTTTATGGAGTATTTATGGAAGTCTCGGTTGTAAGCGCTTTGTAACAGTCACGGTGGTTTGTAAAGTTTCCCAGAACAGCAAAGTCTTCAGGACAGAAGAGTTTACGCTTTCTGGTTTCTTGGTACAATGACAAGCTGTGGTTTTTGAGAGAGAGATAGAGAGTGAGAGAGAGAGAGAGAGAGAGAGAGAGAGACAAAGGCACTGGTGAGGGAATTACTGTTTATAGCTGCTATAACATAACCGATAACAGGAACCAACTTGTCTCTTGGACGTTCCACAACACTAAACAGAACTATAAACCATTTAAATGCACGATGTGTCTTTCATTAATAAATGAAACATCATAATCTTTGCCAAATCACTGCAGTATAAGTGGAATATCACACTCCAGACCCTGCAGTTATACAGAAATAATGCACTTCATGGTGGCGTATGTATTTTTGTTTAACAGCATGGTATGTCGTGTTATTCCTTACATAACCAACCAGATTACAATAAGCAGATACTAAACAGCGTGAACGTGTGTGTGTGAGACGCACCTTCAGTCAGATTAACAGGCCGTGTGTAATAGTCTTCAGGCAGAGGCTCCACCTCATCCAGTGCCTGAGCAGGTTCAATACTGACCTCCTTCTGCTCCTCGCCTTCCTTCAGACTGCAGCAGGACACACACACACACACACACACACACACACGTATACACACACCCTTAATAAACAACACATATACAACAACACAGTCACAGCTGAGGGAAAAGCTAAAGATCTTAATCATAGATGAGAAACAAGTCAATAAGTGTAGAGTTAGGAGTACCCAATAAACTTGTGTGTGTGTGTGTGTGTGTGTGTGTGTGTGTGTGTGTGTGTGAGCAAAGGTTATTAAAATTCAGTGCTGAAAATGCATCATCTCTCACAAACCCTCTTTAACGCTGATAAACTGCTGCATATCCGAAATACATGTCTCTAGTTTCTCTGACCACATGATCACATGACCAGACACACCCGCTGCTTCTTATTCATCAAAGTTGCACAAAAACCCATGAACCTTTAAAACGTCAGACGAAATCAAAACCTGCGCTTATCTGATAACGAATAGCTTCAGCTACGTTGAAACAAGCCCCGCCCACCAATCCGTCATTTGCATATCATATACATATAATTATAAAAACGGATTAATGCAAGGGTTCTCAACTTTTTTTTTTCCTTTAACTCTAAAATGAACTTCACAAACCTCTTAGGAAAATATAATTTAAATACGTAGTTATTTTTTTTGGCTATTTTTTGCAGCCAAAGAGCTTTTTATTCCTGAACTTTCCTCCAACAGAAAGCATTAGGTCCAAATTCACATTATCTACAATTCAACTTTTTTTTTTTGATGTTTGGATTAAAACCAATTCAATTCAAGTGGCCAGTTGGAAAAAGTTAATAACAATAAGAACTCTAATAAATAATATAATAATTATGATTTATTCTTTCCAGGACTGGAGTTTAGGGATGATGATGAATACTCACGAGAGGCCGTAGAGGGCGCTGATGGGAGCTCCAGATCTCTGCCTCTGAAGCCGGGTACCCAGGCCGTACTTCTCCTTTACACACAACCAACAAACCACCATCAGAGCAAACTAATCACTCACAGCACTGTTACCACTCAGTAAGAAAAAAAATTTAATCTGGTGAACAACAAATTTAAAAAAAGCAGCAAAACAAGACGTGTTTAGTGTCTAATGTTTTCTTCTGTTGTTTTGCACTGACACTAACAAGCTGTGGAACTCTACAGCCTTCAGTTTAGCGCTTACTATATAATAATTTAACACATAAATACCATCCGTACATGTGCAGTTTACTAAAATATAAGGGCAAGTCTGTGTTAAAAAGTTACTAAATGATCATCTGAAGCACTTTGCAACCTTTAAACTTTAGGCCACGCCTCCTAACGCTGAAAAAGAACGTGATTTGGGAAAATGCTACGACTGTTTTAGATCCATGATGACCTTTCGTCCAGTTTTTTGCACAATTAGGGGGAAAATGGTTCTAAGTTACAGGGTCTTGGTTTCCAAAAGGCGGTTTCTCTAAAGAAAGGAATGTTAAACATGATGTTTTTAAAGAACAGACAAACCAAAGAACCCTGACGCAGTACTAGACAAAGTTCATAAAAATAAAATTCATTTTATTCCACCGAGAAAGTAAGAGCTCCAATGCTCATCTTTATCCTGAAAATTGCCCTTATTAGTCGACTAAGCCCTTCTATCTTATCACACCGAGTTCCTTTCAGATCTCCGTCTCACACAGCGTGATCTTATATCCTAAAGGTTGTTATTTAAAGTGTCATGTGACTGCAGAAGCGCCTGAGCAGCGTACAGTGCATGCTGAACCGAAAGAGAGAACGAGCACCAAGACTGAAAGACCTCTTTTCTCTTTTAACTCCAAACAGCGAGCGCGTGCACAGTGTTCGAGTCGGAGTTGTGAAGAAGTGCCACTCACCACCACGTGAATAGTGTGTTGCTGGGGAAGGGGAGGAGGAGGAGGAGGAGGAGGTGGTGGAGATGCGAACCAAAAGATCAGCGTGCACAAGCAAAGAAGGACAGGAGACAAGAGAAAAGAAGCAGGTGAAACTTCAGCACAAGCAGCAACATGGGAGACTCATTTAATCCCTGTAATTAAAATCAAGCTGGAGATTAACAGGGTTAGAAATTAACATGAAGAGCAGATTATATTACAAATCATATGTAAATGCAGGTTAATTTCAGACCCTGCTTTAACAGTCAGAGCCATAATAATAATAATAATAATAATAATAATAATAATAATAATAATAATGTCAGCCATGTGATTTAACCCTTTCATGCGTAGTGTCCACGCTCATGGACAGTCAATTTAAAGAAAATATAAGATGTAAATCACCTCCAAATCACTTGAGAGCATTATTCTAAATTAACGTAAACCTCTGGAGCGCTTTAGACTGTTTTGTTGTTCTCAAACTTTCTACATAAAATTTAAAAAATAAATAAATAACAGAAAAAAAACAGTAAATTTTTTTTTTTTTTGCCAGACTCAACTAAAAACTATTTTTGTTTGTTTGTTTGTTTTTTTTTTTAAAGGAGTGTTTTTCAGAACTGTGTAAATTCTGTATATTCAAAAACAATATTTTCTAAATATTTACATATTTTCAAACTGACTGTTCAAATTTTATTTATTTATTTATTTATTTTCATTTCAGGCACACAGTTTTAGCCATTTATACTCATGGATTTATTTTAAACCTATTTAATTTTTAAAATTTGATATTTATACAGAATCAAAACTCATAACTCATGCAATTTTAATAAAAAAAAAAAAAAGAAAATCTAAAGAATCTGGATATGCGTATAAATAACTTCCGCATGAAAGGGTTGTATCTTGTTAGCATGCACAGTGTCTGATTTTAGTATCGCAAAAAAGATCACATTTAAGCAATTTCACATAAAAACATCAAAACAGAAAGAACTGTGAATACTGGAGGTGACATTTTAGGAGTTAGTCACTGGAAATTACCTAGAAAGTCAGTTTAAACTTTTATTTAATTATTTATTTATTGGGGGGGGGGGGGGGGGGGGGGGGGGGGGGATTAGTATACAGATGATTAAAGACTGATAATGTTTAAAAAAAAAAAAAAGGGAGAGAAAAAAGAAAAAAAAAAAAAAACTACAGCACTGGTTTTACTGCATTTAAAAACCTCAGCTGAAAATCCCACTAAAAAATTTAACAATTAAATGTTTTTGTGTCATAAAATATAAGAGCCAATCGTGTTCCAGTATGCAAATTCGGGGCCATGAATGAAATGTTTACCAGGAAACAGGGGGCGGGGCTTAAACTGTAAATGCCATGTCAAGCAATGTATTGCTAATTGAAACAAATTTAGGGTGACCAAAAAAAACCCCACAAAGAATAGCAGATGATTACTGACACGAAGTGTGTGTTATTGCATGAGTGTGTGTGTGAGTGTGTGTGTGTGTGTGTGTACCGAGAAGGCCTGAGGCATGAACGGACGTCTTCGGGCCAGCTTCTTCCTGTCTCTCTCCAGCTTCTCTCTCTGGGCCAGTTGTTGATAATACTCGATCAGTTTATTAATCTGCGGAGGCGACGTGCACAGAGACACAGACGACGCTTCAGTCAACAAAAAAAACATAAATAATGTATAAATATATATAAAGATATTCTCACTGCTGCTGGAGTCACTTACCCTCTGAGTGTGAGGATTCTCCGGTTCCTGCCATCCTCCACTGGCTACAACACACACACACACACACACACACACACACACACACACACACACACACACACACTTTATGGCATACAGGATGAATAAAACTTTCAAGTTAATAAACTGATAAAGCTAATTAAATCCAAGAGAACACTGATTTTAACAAGCGGTGCGTCCGGTCTTCACGCTAACAGGAGACGTGTCGCTAACTCTTCTAGCTGCATTCACTCACCAGAGACACAAACGATCTCCGTTACTTCCTTCTCAGCTTTATTTACGTAACGTCTCTACACACGTTTAACGAGAGGTCAGATGCACTATACGGAAGTCTGTGGACACCTGACCATCACACGTGACGTCACGCAGGAGAAGAGCAGCTCCTCACCCACAGACTTGTCCGCCATGCCGACGTCGCGCGAGGTCCAGCGGCAGAAGCCACAGGCGAGGTAATAAGCCTTCTTCATGGTGGTCTTGGACGGATCGTCGGGCAGCGGCGCAGGGATGTTAGTGGCCCGTGTGGAGAGAGTGTGCATGCAGCACGGGCAGTCGAAACAGTTTGCACATCTGGAAGTTTAAAAAAAAATAAATAAATAAAAAAACAGAACAGCTGTTAGGAGTGGCTCAGGTATTCATCAACATGCACGTGTGTGTGTTCGTGCTGCATCCGTTCCTTTAGCGTTTAACTGTCGCAGTGAAACACTAATCCATCTAATCCTAATCCTGATCCTGATCCTGATCAGTTAGTAATCAGACATCGGCTGTTGAAATGGCTGTGATGCTCCTCCTCCGTCACATCATCATCAAAACAGAGAAGATCAGAGCAGAAGTGAGTGAATGAATAAGTGATTATTTCCTCACTGATGTTGGCATGAACAGTTTTACCTCACGTGAGGAAAAATTTCACATCTTCAGCTCATAAATCTGTAAAATCTGGCAGTAATGTTGTTTTTCCGTCAGTAGATTAGGTTATAAACGTAGAGGAGTTTCACTTTGGGGGGAAATTTGTGTAAAATTGAAACATATTTCATTTCAGGGAAATCTGCAGCTTTCAGAACCATCAGCTAAAAAGCAAAAACGTCCACATTTGAGCGTGTGAAGAGTTTTCTTAGGCTTCCACACATAGAACACGATGCTTTACTGCTCTGGGTTTATAAAGTTTCACTGTAATAGATAGATAGATAGATAGATAGATAGATGAATGAATGTTTGAATATCAGTTTACCGGTTCTTCTTGAGCTTCGCCTCGGCTGATGGCATGCTCTCCAGACAACTGGGACAGTAATGAGAGTCAACCTGAAATCACACACACACACAAGTACACACACACACACACACACACACACAAAAATAAGTGCACACACACACAAAAAAAAATAAAATACACACACATACACACAAACAAGTACGCACAGACACAGAAAAATACACACACACACAAACAAAAAACACACACACATACACACAAACAAGTACACACAGACACAGAAAAATACACACACACACAAACAAAAAATACACACTGAACGTTAGTTAAACACTAATGAACAGCACATCAACAACTAAAATTAATATTTAATAGCTAAAATAAGTCATAATATGGCTCTGAGATTATTACTTTAATAACTGACAATTACATTTATTATTATTATTATTATTGTTGTTGTTGTTGTTGTTCAGACTGTGAGTGAATTAGCCGGGTGTGGTGATGCTTAGCCACATCACTAGCTAGCTATCCGGCTAGCTAACAAGCTAAAGGTGCTTGAATAAATATGACATACAATGTATCCGACTATTTTCCAAACTAAATGTGATTTTTATCATCTAAAAACGACAAAATGACACAAAAATTGGCAATCTTTTTTTCTCTAAATATGTCAATTTCGTCAACAACCATCAGGCTAGCTAGTCTAATGAACGCCCCTTTACGGAACAGCACAACTGACACCTGAGGCGACCAATAGAATCGTGAGATTCCGTCACTACGCGTGACTGACACGTCACGTAGCCAATCGCATGTCAGGACAGATTGTAAAGTGGGCGGGCAAATCACATGTTAGATGATCTTATTCACCCAGGCGTCGGGTTTTTTTTTTTGTGTGTGTGAGGAAAAAAACAACAGATTGAGATACTCACTTCATGTGACACGCACTCGAGAGAGCGCAGCTCGCTGCAGTATCGGCAGAAATAGAGCTGAGAGAGCGGAGCGCGGATCTTCTTCTCTCCGCGCACCAGATAAACCACTCTGTCGGGCTGCAGCAGAGACGCCATGTCTGAACGATGACGCCTGTCTCTTCTCGCCGCGTTATTTTTCCCACCCGTATTCCGACAAGCCCCGCCTCCTGCCTTGCGATTGGCTACTCCTTCTTACTGACAAGCGGTTTGTTGAATGGGCTTGGACTAGAGAGATAAAACCAGCCAATCAGAGCAGAGGAGGCGGGGCTTCTGGACGTTCTACACTTGACTCAATACCGCCTCCTGCTGACATTAGAGCAGGAGAGGAAGAAGTGAAGTTGTTTTGTTCTGCACATTTACACTGAGCTGCCATTTTAGCAGCTAAAACTACAATACAGGTCATTTTGTAGGACAAAAATAAGCCCAGAGGTTGTTATTTTCAGTGTTTCCGCCTCTTCCTCTTCCCCGTCCATCAGTTGAACAGAAATAAAGCCATTGCTTTTCCACAGAACTCTCCTCTCTGCCCATCATGTTGCTTAGCAACCAGAACATACTGTTACTTGATAGACGACACTGCATGCTGGAAAAGAATTGTTCATTATGGATAATAAACAATAACATTTTGGGTTAAATTAAATTTAATTATCCACTGGATTTTATTATTTTGTTTTAGTCTCTGTTTTATAAAAGTAATAAGCAGCTCGCGAGGGCAGCGATGCGGTGATTTTTATCATATGAGGAACATTTAGGCCCAAAAAAAATCCCTGTAAAGCACTTTTAATTCTGATTCTGATTATAATTTTGATTCTGATTTTGATTTTAATTTTGATTCTGATTGGACTCTGATTTTGATTCTTTTTATTTTGATTCTGATTTTGGTTCTGTTTCTGATATTTATTGATTCTATTTTGATTCTCGTTTTGATTCAGATTTTAATTTTGATTCTGATTTTGATTTAATTCTGATTGGATTCTGATTTTGATTCTGATTCTGATTGGATTCTGATTTTTCCCCGAGGGGATTTGAAAGTTTGAATTGATTAAAGTGCATTATTTTCAGAGCTTTGTTCCTGTAACAAGCTTCTCTTCTTCGGTGAAAATGTCATCATGAATACGTCATTTTCTTCAGGAAATTCTCTCTAAATCTGTTTATTTAAATGTTGGGTTTGCTAAGCTGCTTTGTGCGTGATTCAGTGATTCAGGTAACGTCGTGTTGACTCACGCTGCCTGATGGAGAAGAGCAGCATGTTACAGAAACAGGAGAGAGTTTATCTGAGTTCAGACACACAGCCGTGTTGACAGACAGGAGGAAATAATGAGGGTTAATGGAGCTCGCAGTTTCTCTCTATGGCAACACAGAGCTTTTAAATGTTAATAGCTGTACGCGTGGTGGGTTTTAATTTATCCCCCCCACCGTCTCTCTCTCTCTCTCTCTCTCTCTCTCTCTCTCACACACACACACACACTCTCTCTCTTTCTCTCTTTCTCTCTCTCTCTCACACACTCACACTCTCTCTCTCTTTCTCTCTCTCTCTCACACACACACACTCTCTCTCTCTTTCACTCTCTCTCTCTCACACACACACACTCTCTCTCTCTTTCTCTCTTTCTCTCTCTCTCTCACACACACACTCTCTCTCTCTCTCTTGATCCTTCTCACACACAAACTTTCTCCCTCTCTCTCTCTCTCACACACACACACACACACATACACACACACACTCTCTCTCTCTCTCGTTCTCTCTTTCTCTTGCTCTTTCTCACACACTCTCTCTCCCTATCTGTTGCTTGTTTTCCTGTTCCTGCTGGTTGCTCTGTACTTCACAACTCCTACATGGTTAAAAAAAAAACTGCATGACCAGTTCCTCCTTTTTAAATGAGCTCCACCAACAGAACGAGTGGAGAATAAAAGAGCACACTTCTCCACTCAGATGGGTGACGTCCTGCAGGTGTCAGAGCTAGGTGAACTTCATGGAGAGCAGCGATTGAGTGTAAACGTTGATTGCTGTGTACCAGTATATTTTCAGTTGGTACATTACATTAACACGATGGATTAGCTAATGCCAGCTAGCTAGCTAACGGTAGCTCAGTCAGTTGTGACTCAAAGCTCTAAACCCTTTTCCGGGAAGATAAATATACTTGTGCAAATTATATGAATAAAATTTAGCATTTTACGTATTAATTAATTTATCACTATGAGCTAGCGATTGATGCGCCATCTTAAGTTGCACTTCAGGTAATATCTCTGGGGCGTGCTCCCGGCATAAGGAAGGGGCGTGGCCATGACCAATACGCCGAGAGACCGTATCTACTGCGCGTCAGTCAAGATGGCGACTTTCAATTCAAGCAAAAAGGCTTCAAAGCCACACAATGGGAGTCAATGGCGCCATGTTGTCCACTTATACAGTCCTGACGTGCTCACAGATACAAGCTTGCAGAAATATAAATCAACCCTTACGCGTACATCAAACATGTCCCTCTACCAGGAACCATTAAAGGTTTATATAGAACCCTATAATGGAGTGTTGTCTTGTTCGAAAGGTTCCTAGTTGAACTCCTTTCTATCATAAGAACCCTTCAAGCACCCTTTTGCTCCTGGGTATTATTTTTTTATTGTTACTGAAATATACAACTGTTTTGCTCAACTCCTAATTTCAGTTCATTATGACTCAGGACTTGTATATTTTTCTTAATTTATTTCGTTAATTCCATGCTCCTTTTACTTTTACTTAATAATTTTTTATGACATACTGTCTGTGCTTCTGCAGGAACCATAATTAGCCGGCTATGAGGTAGTTAACGCTGGAACGTTAGGCCTCGCACATGGGGGCAAAGACCGCCGTTTTACGAAATGACTCACTGGAGTACTGGACAACACAAACACACACAGACACACACACACACACACACAGACACACACACACACACACACAGACACACACACACACACACAAACAAACACCAGTCATCTTTTAATATGCCCCCATTTAATATGTACACTGTGCCTCTTTCACACACAAACACACTGGTCAGTTGGACTGTTTTGGAAGATTTTTATTACAGTGTGTTTCTGCAACATTTACAGACTTCTCCTCAGAGTGGGTGAAGATAACAGAGGAGAAAACACTGATCAGACACACCAAAGAAACAAGTTCACCATCTGTTATAGTCACAAACATGGCTGCATCGAGTGCGATATCATCGTATGGTTGGCCTCACACACTTGGACGCCTCGTCTTTACAGGTATAAAGGACATTTTGAACTGTGGGGGTGTGTTTTTTGACCATGATGGATTGAATGGTTCACAGTTCCAGGTTTCTGAAGCACTTTCCTGTAGTGTTCTATATAAAACCTTGAACAGTTCCCTGAAATAGACAAACTGAAGAAACCTTTATAGAATTTTTTTTAAAGAATGTAGGTGGTAAAGAGTTTTGGTATGTAATTAAGTGTGAATTTCAGGACACAGACTATATCTCCCATAACACACGCCTGTTGCATTTCTGACGTGTCAACAGCTAATGACTAATGGCTCTTTCACCACGGGTTGCCAGATTGGCTCTTTTACCTCCCACATGCCCTATTTTTACTATTTTACACAGTATGAATTCACAGCATTTTGGGCTCTAAATGAGGACTGAGACGAGTCCTGCTCAAGTTCAGCTCTAACTCACAAGTTTATATCCCTGGTTTACAGGGACTACGACAGATGCTCTGCATAAATGGATTTAAAATGAATATTTTGAAGTTTTTTGTAAGGAGACGTTTATTTAACATTTATGGAAGGAGTCTGCAGTGTCTGCACTTTGTAACAATCAGAGTTAAAGCTGTAACTTAAATTCCTCAGGATTCTGAACTTTGAGGTTTTTCTGTAACATGATAAGCTGTTTGTGTTTTCTTTGTCTTTTTAACTTTAAGAGAGAGAAAAAACTGTTCATAACTCCTATAATGTAAGTAAGTACAGGAATCAATTTGTCTTGTGAACGTTCCACAACATTGAATGTAATGGTTAAAAAGTACAATGTGTTGTTCCTTAGTATATTACATTCTAATCTTAGGCACATTTCTGTGGTGTAAGGGGAACAAAACATTTCAAGGAAAGCTGTTTTAGGAAAACAATCAACGTCAGAGTGGTAACAGCAACTCTACTTTATCATGCTGACCCATCACTGATTATTCTCCTACCACAGCACTACCAGAAGTGTTTTATTCTTTACATAGCTACCTATAAAGGCAGATAATCTTCATCAAATGTTCTCAGATATATGAAAAAGATATTATTAGAAATTACAACATGCTAGAAAAACAGTCCTCATGTCTGACATCACCGTTTACATGTGAGCAAGGAAGCTATGCAATTAGAGGACAGGGATGGGAGTAGAGAAAACAGGACCACTTCAGAAAAAGAGGGTAACATATTCACATATAGGTGATAATTTTAATATTATAATTGTAAATAATTCCTGCTTAATACACTACATGGCCAAAACTATATGGACACCTGACCATCACGCTCATATGCACACAAATATATAGAATGTCTCTGCATGCTGTAGCATTACAATTTCCCTTCACTGGAACTAAGAGGCTGAAACCTGTTCCAGCATGACAATGCCCCTGTGCACAAAGCGAGCTCCATGAAGACATGGTGTGTGAAGGTTGGAGTGGAAGAACTCGAGTGTCCTGCACAGAGCCCTGACCTCAACCCCACTGAACACCTTTGGGATGAACTGGAACACCGACTGAACCCCAGACCTCCTCAACAACATCAGCGCCTGATCTCACTAATGCTCTTGTAGCTGAATGAACACAAATCCCCACAGCCACGCTCCAAAATCTAGTGAAAAGCTTCCCAGAAGAGTGGAGCTTATTATAACAGCAAAGGGGGATTAAATCTGGAATGAGATGTTCAACAAGGACATATGGGTGTGATGGTCAGGGGTGCACAAACTTTTAGCCATACAGTGTAGATTGTAAAGGTTTTAAACACTCTGCTATATCTGAGGTACTTTTCACGTGTGCCTCACTACTGCTTTTATTGCAGGTACATTTTTAAGCCAAATTCAACTTTCCTACTTCCTTGTGTATAGCCGTAAGTTGTTTTTAATTTTATTGTGTATGAAACTGTTTTTCCTTCATTCAAGATAACAAAGTGTTCATTCTGTTCATTCCTGCATTTAAATAATAGGATTGGTGCTGGTCCTTAACCAGGGCTTGGGCTGTTCTAGAGATCTGGGTGTGTTATATACAGATTTAGAGGTGGGGTTTATATCCTGCAATCTGGCAACCCTGTTCAACCAGCGGAGAGCAGAGGAGACCGCATCTATCCAGCTGATTTACACACAGACAGAGGTGTGGAGAAAGAGAGACTGAGAGACTGTGAGAGAAAGAGAGAGAGAAAGAGACAGAGTGGAATAACCGAGTTTCTCCTGATGGAGACCCAGAAAAAAATCTGGGTCTCTGTTCTGCTCCTGGTGGCTGTTTTTCAGCCGACTGTCACTGCAGGATGCAACACTCAGGTACGGCTGCTTATTAACAACCCTGCTGTTTATAACACTCTTATAACGGCTGAATAATCACTAACACACACACACCTGCACCTGAGTGTGGCTGAGCTGGAAATAAGCATTCGCACTCTGACTGTGGCTTTATAATAATAATAATAATAATAATAATAATAATAATAATACATTAAAAGTATTACAGATGTTGTGGGTTTTTTTTTAGGCATAATGACCTATTATGCATCTTTCTAATTAAAAGATGAATGAGTATGGATGAGTACATCGTCATATTTTTAATTACGACTGAAAATGTGCAGATTTTATACCAAGCACTGTTTTCAGGCATCTAAGCTTTTCGCGTCTTGAGAAAAAGAAAATGTGGCTTCATGAAGATGATTGGTGTAAATGGTGTCAATTTTATGATTAACAAATGCTCACACTTGACTGGAGCTGGATTATCTATCTATCTATCTATCTATCTCTCTATCAGTAAAAGGAGTGGTGGCTGATTGCCATCAAAGTGCATTTGATGAATAAACAACACAGGTTAACTGTGATGTTATAATGACATGTTTGTATGTGATGTAATGGTAAAATTAATAGTTTATTAGTTTTGCTTTCCTCAACAGATATTGCAGCCACGGCAAACTGCAACGTGGCATAAAATCTAAATTCGGATTTTGTGTCTAAAGTCCTATCCTCCTCCCTGTTCCCTACAAACCTAGTCTAAGTGTGTTATGAGTATTACTCCTCGTGCCCAAAATGCCTCTCTAGCTACTACAAACAGCACTATTGTGGTAGTTTAGCTTCACTCTCAAATACATTTCCTTGCTCCTGCGGTGGCACACCGTAACTATGTCCCCTAATAACTTTAAAGATAATTTAAGGGATAGCATTGGACCTTAAGGGCAACATTTAGAGCTTTACTCAACCTTATAAACCTTTCCAGGTAAAAAGACGTACTCTTGATGGTGCCACTCCAGCGACACGGAAAAGTACAGTATGGCACCTTTATTTCTGAGAGTGTATTTTGTAGCATAGTGAATAATGTCCTACACTGCACCACTTCATGTCATTTCCAAGATTTACAGAGCAGGACACCAGTTCAGTCATTTACCTGGACAGGAATAGCTGCACAAACATTTCAGCTTTAAACCTTCATCAGTGTGTACTACACTACCAATCTAAAAATTTGTGCACCCCTGCTCATAGATAGTCTTTTTAAAAAAGAGATTCTACTATTTACAATAATAATAAAGAACACTATGAAACAACACAAATGGAAATAAGCTGTGACTACAAAAAGAGTGTTATACAAATCAAAAGGTTATATCTAATATTCTGGACACACACTCAGCACTTTCTCAACCAGCTTCATGAAGAAGTTTCCCCCAGGAGGCTTTTCATAAACGTCCCATCAGCGTGAGCACTTGTTGGCTGTTCTGTATGCAAGCTAATTGAAAACTACAATTTACTATTTAAGTAAAAATTAAAATACTGTTTCCAAAAAAATACACACAAGCTTAGAACCAAATTTTAAACATAAGCCTTGATCAATAAATCATATATATTTGATCTAGCGTGACCAAATATTTGACTGGTTGTGTGTATACCATAAAGCTGTAACATGGAAATAAGCTCCCTAACCAATCACTAATCACTGTGACCAATAACACACACTCCATTTGTGTGTTTCTTTGTGTTTAATTTACGGCACTCGCACAGACGATATCTCCAACCACATACTTACCGTATATTATAGATGATTCTTAGTTATACGTTATACATAAGAGTAAAGATGGACTGTATTTGCCAAATGAAGAATTTGTCAAAAAAGAAAAGTTTTATTTGTAAATGTCTCTAAACAATCGACATTGTCACAAAGCAGCTTTATAGTCGTAGATTTAATTCCCTGCTGAACAAGCCAGAGGCGACTGGTGAGGAAAAACTCCCTGAGAAGACGAAGATGAGGAGAGAAGCCTCTAAAGGGAAGCCGTCCTCTTCATGGTGACACCAGATAGTGCGATTATAAATATCATTACAGTATACAGGTGGAGAAGAGTAAAGACACACAGTACTGAGTGTGCTGAAAGGATGGTCAGTGTGTGTAGACTGTGTATAAGAGTCCTGGGATGAGCACAGGACCGTCTTTCTGATTACAGCAGCAGCTCTATACTGTAGTACAGCCATTTTAAACAGTCTCATCACACACCAGGTAACAGAAGGGCATGAGCTTGTAGGAAATAACTGACAGAACCAAACATGGCTACAGATAGCTATAGAGATCTAATGCAATTCATATCACAATCTCCGTAAGTATTAATATAATCGCTACATGATGTATCGTCCACATTGTGCAGCCTTAACTAGCACATTGCTAGGTCTGTGTCCTTCGTATTGCCGCACTCCCTGCTGTAACTGTTTTATCCCAGGGTTCTCATATCTGCTTCTGTATATCCAGGAGCTTGTGTAACTTTCCAGCGTTTACTAAACCCAGTCATGAACTAATGAGCTAAATCAGACGAGCTTGAGGTGGAACTAGGATTGGGCAATTAAAAAAAAAATTAAAAAATCATGATTCTCAAAGACATTTACGAAACACAACACGTATCACGAATTAACTGCCAACAAAACAGTCATTCCATACTTAATTTAATAAAAATAAATGTGGTAACATTTTTATTTATGAAAAAAAAAAATCAATTAAAAAAATTGATTTTTTTTAATTTATGAAAAAAATCAATTAAAAATAACACTAAAAGGAGAAAAAATCTGTAAAAATGTTAAAATCAAAAAACAAACAAACAAAAAAAACCAAAAATTGTAATTATTTAAGAAACACTTTAAAACGTTACAAAATTATATCATTATAATTCTCTCAGAAAGGTATATTGTGACATAATTTATCACAATATCGGTATTATGTCATTATGTAACCCAGCCGTAGCAGGAACATCACCAAAATGACTCCACTGCAGTTGACTGAGGGGAATGAGGTGAATGTGCCAGGTATTGCGCAACTTCAGACTAGACGCTTTGAAAACATGGACCAAAGGTTAACCTGCTGCAATGTTTGGATACTCTCATTATATTTATTTTATTTATTCAGATGATATCGAGTGTGATTACTTAATAAGTGGAAGTGGTTTTAAATGTGATGCAATCTAAGTTAGAACCACACTTATTTCTCGTGGTGGTGGTGTGTTTAGTTTAGGGCACTTTTTCCACACACATTCAAAAACAAGAACTGCCCCAAACACCAACCAAAATATCTTGGGGTTCTAGATAATTATTAACCACCTTTACAAACGACTGGAATGGAAATATTGTTACTTTCACTGAATGGCCATTTGGTTAAGCAGTCTACACTGGCTTTACAGCAAATCACCTCTCACTCTTTTGCTCTGGAACAGTGAAGTGAAACGTAAAAAGGTTCTAATCGAAACGAATTAAAAAAACTTCATGCTAAAATTGACTGTAATTTAATTGAAAATTTGAATTGAAAAAAAAAAAAGAGCTAGTCTAAGGGGGCAAAACAGATAAACCCTTGTACTAACAAAATGTTAGAATGATATGTAATTCTCCATTAGCAAACTAAAAATTTTAACATTGAAACATCATCTCTTCCCAAAAGAACTAATTTAAGCGGTTCAGAGCAATGGGGGGGTGAATATTTACGCAATCCCAAATTTTACATTTTTTATTTGTAAATAATTTTGCAAACTATATACACTTTCCCTTCCACTTCAATATGATGGACTGTTTTGTGTAGATGTATGACATACAGTATAATCCAAGTTAAGTCCAGATTGTAAGATTACAATGAAAAAAAAAAACATAATTTGGAAACCCGTTGGTTGCATTGCAGTGTTTAATAAAATACTTGATGCTCAATCTGTTTGTTTGTTTGTTCAGAATGTACCTTTCAGATAAATACAGTTAACTTGACACATTTGAAAGGAGATCATGTTTTGAAAGGAGATTTGAAAGGAGATTGTTAATGTGTTTTTGGTCACTAAACTGATTTTTCTCGATCCGGTCCACTTGACCTTGGACTGACTGTAATGTGGCTCGTTACCTAAAAGAGTTTAACACACGAGTATGACACATAGTGACTAAGAATTTCTGTTTCTCTACAGTTATGTAACCAGGCTGTGGATGGCTCCCTATTCGATTATGGAGCGAAGACCTTGACTGGAGATTTGCCCATTTCCTTCCGTCAGTATACTGGGAAGTACGTCCTCATTGTCAATGTGGCCACCTTCTGAGGACTTACCTTCCAGTATTTGGGTAAGAGTTTCAGATTCTTTGAAACATGTGAACCTTATACCAGGATGTTAGATGTCAATATTTGAGCAGGTGCCTCTCAGTCACTCTTTGCTTGCTTTTCCTTATCATGTAAAAAAAAAAAGACCAAACAAGTATAGGACGTGATGTCTTTCCAACTCTCCCTAAGGCATTGTTTTCTTATCTCACTCAGAACTGAATGCACTACAGGAGGAGCTAAAAGATCTGGGCCTCGTCATTCTCGGATTTCCTTGTAACCAGTTTGGGAAACAGGAACCCGGGTATAATCATGAGATCTTGCCCATGCTAAAGTGAGTAGCTTTGAGCTGATTTTTTAGCCTGTATCTAAACATTTAGGAAGTGTTGGATTATAAATCGAGAGTCATAGTTCGACTTGGGGAAGGAAAGCATTCAGCAGTTTTTAATCAGAAAAAGTAACTTGTTATCAGGAAGATCCATTTCACAATAGCCATGTGACCTTGCAGAAATGGTTCATCACTAATTCCACCCTTTTTAAGCCTAGAACTGAAGTCTACATTCATCACTTCATAATTAAATGTTATATGAGAAGTCAGGCTACCTCACCACTAATACTTAATCACTCAATACTTACTTACATACTTTAAGGGGGAACAGGAACTTGCACATCTTTACTCATACTCTAAATGTGAGCAATCAGCCGTGTTTCTTTTCTAAAATTTACTTCTTCCGGTTTGCACTGGAGCCAGGAAAGGAAAGGCACACTTGCCTCAGTGTCAAGTTGTTCAGTATTTCAGATAGACTTGCTAATGTCTAGAGACTAAGAGGTTCTTCACCTACAAAATGGCAAAACATTTTTGTTACTGCGTATAACAGTGAGTTTTGTAATCATAATCCATAGAGGAAGCTACATTCCAAAATAAAAACCCTTTCCTTTAACCGATGGTTCCCAACTAGACTGTCCCCACCGTCCTGACCCTATCCCCATGTAATGCCGTGTGCACCAAATCTCAAATTAGCAAACATGAAACAACGGCTCAGAACTTTCTCAATGAATGTACTGGTAAGACCTCGCAGAGAGTTAGTGCATGAAAGAGTCTTCATATAGTCCATAAACAGGAAGTGACTGGGGAACCGAAGTGTGTGTGCTAGAACTCAGGAGGAGCCCGGCAATGCTACCCATCACACCACCTTTATGACCATGTATTAACATAATAAAAAAGTATATATGGGAAAGATCTGTAATGTATCTGCTATTACAAGTACTATAATACATGCTGGATCATCCACCTCACTAACGAGACCACTCCGATAAGGTCTGCCTTTGAGACACACCTTCTTTACTTTGACATGGCATTTCTCTGGTTGCATTCACAGGCATATCCGTCCAGGGAAAGGATTTGTTCCAAACTTCCAGCTCTTTGAAACTGGTGATGTGAACGGGCATAACGAGCAAAGTGTTTTCACTTTCCTGAAGGTAATGGTAACAACAACCCAAGTTTAGGGCTTAAGTGTCTTTCATTTCACAGAAGTCTTGATCCTAATAGCTCGAAAAGAGCACAGTCATTGCAAAGCTACAGAAGGATCTCTGCAGGACAGCTGGAGATAGCTATTCATATAAAAAAAAGCAAGCGTGCAAAGTTACGTTTAATTCACCAGCCAGAACAGAGGATTTGATGCATTTAAAACCCAAGCTGGTAGATTGAATTGGAGTTAAATTAAAATGGGATTAACATAATCCTTCCTTCTGCTTATTCAGAATGCCTGCCCACCTGTCGGTGACAGTTTTGGAAACCCCTCCGGCAGGCTGTTTTGGGAGCCGCTGAAAGTAACTGACATCAAGTGGAACTTCGAGAAGTTTCTGGTGGGCCCTGATGGAAAGCCCCTGATGAGGTGGTTTCCAAGGGTGAACGTTTCTGAAGTTCGGGCCGACATCATAAAACTCATCAATGAGCGGAATTCCAAAAACTAATCAACCAAAATTAAGGCGCCTCAGATAACACTATTCTATATTTGTATCTTTCCAGGTGGTTAGAGGATGTTCTGTTATGCCAAAAATGCGAGAGAAACAATTTTAAAATTAGAGAATCAAACTTAAGGTCAGTGTTCTTCAATTTCGCTCCTTCAGGACCAAGGAACTGAGCTATTTCCACTAGAAAATACCTGATTCACCAAAAAGAAACTCATGAGCTGATTCAGGTCTCTTGAGATTAGGAAACCATTCAGTTGTGCAGAATTGTGGCCTTTCAGACACTCTTCATGTAGAAGACAGCTTTAGATTTAAAAAAAAAAAAGAAAAAAAAAGTGATTCCTTGAGTGAGGCAGGTAGGAGCATGGCACCATGGTGGTTCTGGAGATCTGGACATGTTCATGAAGCTCAGGTTTAAAAGCAGGACTTTCTGCAAAGCCTGAGTGGAGACTGAGGGATAAGAGCAGCTCTTCAGTGCATTCAGGCTGCTTGGTTCTACTCAGACATGTCTGGTTCTCCAGAGTGACCCATCAAACCCTGCTCCCACCTGCAACAGGATCCTGTCAATAAAGCATTAAAGAAAATCTGATGTTTTGTTTGATTTACCTTCTCTAGAAAGATCTCATTTTTGCACAGAAATCTTAACAGTCGGAGGATTTCTACTCCTCCAAGTCCTTAGTTCTTGTCTACTTTTGAGAAGTTTTATGCTAGAAAATTTATTTTATTTTTTGGTACAACCCTAATATAGCATTCTCTGCACTAATACAAAATACCACCAAATACATGGATTTGATTTATTAGACTTGGGTTTGGGAGTCAGTGGTAAACCTCCACTACCATGGTTGGAACCTTTGGCATCAAGAGAAAACACTTAACACCAGTCAGGATAGAAGCCATTGAGCATTACAGGCTGAGCTACTGATGCGTGTTAGTTTCAACCTACAGTCCTTAATCATGCTCGTTGAGATCTGGTGCTATTCAAGAAGTTTCTTTTGAGCCCAAACAAATAGCCCTGCAAAGTTTAGTCCTAAAATCAATTTAACATACTCTGGGTTAAAATTAAGATATTCCAGATGATGTCAAATAGCTGGATTAGATTTGTTATTCTTGGGTTTCAAACCAAGTGGTAGACCTCTACCAGCATGATTTGGCACCAAAGATATAATAGCCAATAATCGGCATTCTAGAAAGAGTTAATGATTGAAAGTTTGTTAGCTGTTACAAATAGACCTTACAGCTTCCATCAAGGGTCTTCAGTCCTGCTTCTTGAGATTCCATGCCCTTCGATAAGTTTCTGATGAGAACCCGTTTACTATAATCTAACACACCTGACACTTATTTGCAGAGACTTCTGAAGATTTGGGATATAATGATAGGTCTCCACTAGCAAGAAAGACTCAGTGCTGAGCATTACAGACTAACCTTGTACAGACTTGTATTACTTATTACAAACTCATAATTTTATACGGCTTCAAGCAGCCGTCTTTAGTCCTGCTTCTCAAGATCTGGTGACTTGTGAAGGCTGTTGTGGAGCCAAGTCAAAGGATCCTGATCCTAATCTAATTGGCAGATCTCCAGGGTGGAACAGTTTACATTTTTACATTCTTTAAACATTTTTCCTCATTTAAATGACCCTTCTATCAAAAGGTACTTACAACTCAAACAGGATACAACTAAGCAGTTGAGGGTTAAGGGCCTTACTCAAGGGTCCAATAGTGGCAGATTGGTGGTGCTGGGATCTGTACTCATGACCTTCTACTCAGTAGATCAATGCCTTAACCACTGAACCACCACTTTGCCTTACCTTTTCTACCACTGCTCATTTACCCTCACTAAGTTATGGAACTTAAACACTGACTAAGTATGTAGAAGATTGTTACTTATTAGAAATTGACCTCACAATTTTATACCGCTTCAAGCAATCCTGCTCCTTGAGACCTGGTGACTTTTGAGAAGTAGCATTCTCGGCACTAATACTGAGATCAAATTTGGATTAGGGATTAGGCCTAAACCCTTAAGTTGGAATCTATGCAGTATTAATCTTCTAAACATCTTCTAAGGAATGACAGTTGGTTCCATACTTCCACCCCGTCTTAATATTATAATGTCATATTAGCTTAAACACTCCGCATTGTTTTCCATGCAGTTACAGGACAGTAACCAAATAATATAATTAATACCAAACAGTTCCAAATGATCTAAAATTCAATTCTAGCTTTTTTCTAAGAACAGTTAACATGCTTGTGTCAAGCAATCCCTTAAGGACTAATCAGATATATTGTAAACTAGCATTCATTCTAGGTTCTTAAACATGCTTGGAATGGGAAACCTGAGTTATATGGTTCTACAAAGAACTATTATTTGTTCCTCCAGAGGTAAAAAGGCAGAGAAGCCTTTAGGCTGCTAGATTTAACTTACCAAGGGTCCACTACCAAGAAAACGTATTTTCTAAGTAATAAATAAATAAATAACAAAATTATATCATATAAATTAAATATGAGCAGATTTTTGAGGGATTTAAAAAAAATTTTTTTTTCCAAATTACCACAATGCTATATATTGATCATAAAACCCAAAACAATGTGTTTTCTAACCCTGCATTTCTTAACAAAACACACTTGAAATTAACTTAGTAAGTTAGTACACTCTCAGAAATACTTTTCCTTGTCGCTGGGGTGGTACCATTTCTACCTTTAGAATCTATTTTCTCCTGAAAATATAAATATAATGTACTTTTACAATCCCTTTAAGGGACATAATTAACTTAAGGGACCTTAAGGACCACTGGTATGCCTTAAAAGTACATCACATGCACTTTCTGAGGTAAAAGATACACATTAAAGGTACAAATAAAATGTACTTTTGATGGTTCCACTCCAGCAACAAGGAAAAGTACAGTTTAGTATGTTTATTTCTGAGCGAGTATTTCACCCACTTACATGTATATTCCTGAAGAATGCTGTAATCTTTTGAGAACCATATCTTCATACATCTTCACACAAAATCACTAGTTTATACTTACCAAAAAAAAAAAAAAAAAGGAAAAAGAAATGAATTCTTGGTGACAGACCAGACTTTACACCAAGGCATGACATACTGTAATGTGTGTACCGGAGAGACTTCACACTTATGAAACACACTGTAGACATCAGGACATTAAGAATATATTTATTATGATTATCAAATACAAAAAGATTCACGAGATGTGCTTTCGCCTAATAGAAGAAAAAGAAATCTCACTCCAAAAGAGCACATAACTACATTAAATAAAAGCGAAAGTGCCGTTCAGCTCACAAAACATTTCAACCTCTACACACTCCACACACTTGTATTCAGTTTAGCTGTTTCTACTCAACACACGTTCACTAGAAAGGCCTGTCCAAACCTGCGTATTGTTATATTTACATATCATAAACGCTGCGTCATGTTTTTACAGCAAATTCGTCTTGGGAAGATTGTTATAAACAGAGTCACGTACACATCTCAAACTACTCATGTCACAGAAAGAACAATCCGAATAACCGGAAAATTCACAACTCCATTTTTGGACCCAGTTCTTCTATAAATCGATGAATATTAATTAATTATCCTTATAAATGGATTACAATGGCATGTGGTTATATCTCTGCTGATCTGGTCTGCACTAATGCTGCCTTCAAGTCCTGTCAGAAATATCGTAGGTATGAGGAGAACTTCACCACAATGTCGTAATTACAACTTGTATGTACAACGTATTTTTTTCCGAGTTGTGGGTGTGTCAATAACAAAAAAGTCCCGGTATGAACGAGATAATTTACGTGAAAGTTTACGTGATAATTTTGCACGTTAACTCTTAGATGGATAGAGAGACAGATAGAGTTCTTCATTTTCTTTCCGTAAGGCAAAATTAGCTTCTTGTCAGTGATGATACAAAAAATAATAACTTCCAAACTCTTACGCATGAATTTCCAAGGAGGACTTGAAGGCAGCATAAAGCAGTGAATATGGATAAGTGCATGGATGAATAGATGAGCTGTTCTTAATAAGGTAATTATAATTATTATAATTTGTTTTGGCCCACTGTGTGTCAGCGCAGCAGCCGACACAACACCGGTCACATCAAACATCTGGGATATATGATGCAGACAAAAGCAATACACAAACAACAGCGATACAAAGACAATGAACCACACGCCATCATCACTACTGAAAAAGATCATAATAGAAATTTTAACTGCCGGCTTGACCTACCCGCAATCACGGATATACATTCAGGAAACATTAACGACAAAAAAAATGTATATATTAAACATTAAAGTGGGCCTTCGAAGGATTGTAAGATCTCAGAAAGATTAAAAGTTAAATATCAGTTACAGTAATTTAGCTAAGTTCAATGAACAAATTACACGTAATGGATGTTACGTTGTTTTTAAACGACTGACACGTGGATACAGAAACGATAAGAAGTGTATGGCGTGTGAATAAATAGAAATACATTCTACTGTGGCGCAAAATTTTCCGAGACAATTCTCCTACAGAGTTACAGGACAACACTTTCAACTTCCACATCGTCAGCCTATAGGGTGTTTTTTTTTTTTTTTTTTTTTTTTAAACTCCCAAAGAAATGAAACCATTTTTCACTTGAAAGAGAGATTTTCAGGAAAAAAGAACCCACATATGACATCATACTTTTGCTTTCAGTTAGTTTCAGTAAATAAATAGCGGTAGTGCTTTACGTTAAAGTTCCTGTAAGTAACGCTATTCACGTCATTAGTTATCAAGTGAACTTCAGCGTTAATACATAATTAACAGATATTCATGTGCTATTTGAATGAGAATAAACAATAAACCTGGGAAACTCTGTAATTTATGCGAATGTATGCAAATTTATTTCGCCTTACTGGAGAAATAAACATGAGCTGATGATGAAGATGTTCAGTTTTAAACTCGGGGTTAGACTCGGGTGTCAATATGGCTGACGGTTTATTAACGCTGAAGGTTTAAGATTTGTGAATGTAACTTATGCAGTAAATATCATCGATTAAAGGAACGTTGACGTAAAGCCGTACCGAAAAATAATCTTCTAATCAAAAGCAGGATGCTTCGAAACGATTCGACAGTATTTTCTCTTCTGGTCCGCACGATGCTTTCGTCCATTAAATAACTGACAGAATCACTGTATAAAGCAGAGTTTCAACAATAGTAAAAAGCTAAATTATTATTAATAATAATAATTATAGTATATATATATATATATATTGTATATATGTACTCCAGAACAGTGTTTCACATATAGGCTTATAAAACTTAAGCATATAAACAACATTTTATCAGAGATATATTTATATATACTGTATATATATATATACACACACACACACACACACACACATACGCGCGCGCACACGCACATTAGGGGAGGAGAAATAAAAGTTCACACCATGCCAACTGAAGGAGAAACTGCATCATGCTACTAAGCCACGTGGCGGCGGAGAGGGAGGGTGAAGCGCTTAGTGCTTTCCAGAGTCCACGTTCTGACGCTCCCGCTTCCCGAAACCCGCTGCTCCTGCTTCTGCCGACAACAAACGCTCCGTTACACAACATACACACCTCATTCCACTATACACACACCCTGGTGTTGATTAGTTTCCTATAACAGCAGCTCTGACAGTCGTGCTGGCTGCAAATCACAGCTTCACATTAATACACTCATTCTGATCCATTATAGTTTCTATAGTCACAACGTGCACAGGGACATAAACACAAAAACGGATTACAAAACGGTTATGGAAGGAGTCTCCAGTGTCAGCGCTTTGTAACAGTCAGAAGGGTAAATTTAGGTTTTCTGACATCTTCAGGACAGAGGAGTTTACGCTTTACTCGCTAACTGAGATGACAAGCTGCGTTTTTTTGTCTTATTGACTTCAGTAGAGTAAAAAGGCGAAGCTGATGAGGGAGCGACTGTTTATCACTGCTAATGGAAGTGAGAACAGGAACTAACTTGTCCCGAGGACATTCCATAACATTCAATGTAACTATAAACAGATAAAAATACAATATGCTGTACTTTAATAAATAAAAATCCCAATCACTGGTGACATTCTGTGGTGTAAGAGGAATAAAGCACATCAGGACGTGCTGTTATAGGAAAATAATCAACTTCCGGTAACAGTGGTAACTGTCACTCAGCTTGATGACGGGTCACATCGCCGTTGATTGTTTTCCTACGACAGCATGTGCTTAAGTGTTTTATACCTCTTGCAGTGTTGCAGTGGTCTCTGATGCACAGATCGAATCTAAAAAGTGCTTTTAAATTCATTCCAAATTTTACATTTTAATTGCAATTGAATTTAGTATTAGTATTAGGTGTGTGTGTGTGTGTGTGTGTGTGTGTGTACCTGCACTTTCTGGTGGTGCTCTCGCTGCGTCTGGCTGTACTCTGGAGCCCCGTGGCTGCGGGAATGATGTCTGCCAAGGAAAACCCTACACACACACACACACACACACACACACACACACAATCAGACTGTGTGTACTTCACCTGCATCTATGCACACACATGTTACTATGTGACGTAAGCCTAGTGTACAGACGACACGATAAGACACTGACCAATCAGATCAAAGCAAACTCTGCTCTGTGGAAAAAAAAAAAATATCACGAGGAGGAACTACAGCATCTTACTACAATACCAGCAACTTGCTAAAACATCTGTATGGGGTTTAAAGAGTGTGTTTAATAGAGAACGTGAGGATGGCTGCTCTCTGTGAAGACACACTGCTTAAAGGACATTCATATTCATAAAACTCTGAGCATGAGCATGTGTGCTCGTCGCACACAGAGCTAAATAAAATGTTCAGTTACGTCCCTGATGGATTATTATTAAGTACTCAATTCAGTATCAGTATCAGTATCAGTACTGACGAGTAGGTCTGAGAAAATACGGCACTGATGCTTCCCTAATTAGTGCCACACTAAACATCTGAGGCAGCAGATGACGCTTTTATACTATCCAGCTCCTATTATTAAACAGCTGGAAAGTGTGTGTGCGTGTGCATGTGTGTGTGTGTTTGTGGGCTCTCACCGGATTAACAGGCTGGAAGTCTCGGCCCGGCGCTGCGCTCAGCGTGGGCATTCTGGGTGGGAAGTGGATGGGCCAGCCCTCGAGCTGATGGCCGACCTGCATGAACGGGCCGCAGTACGGCGGGCTCAGCGGGCCATTAGCCGAGCCCGAGGTGGGGTCAGACGTCCTTCTCTCTGGTTGCCCCTCCAAAACACAGACACACAAAAAATAAATAAGTACACAATACCAAAAAAATTATATTTCCTATTTATACAGTTGTGTTATTTTTCCCTCCCCAGTGTTAGACAAAGACCCCAGACAAATCCATACAGCCTCTGTGTAAAATTATAATATTATATATACAATTTCTACAATTTTGGAAACAATTTTACAAAAGGAATGTTCTGTAATATATTATAATATATAATGTTTTACTTTCACTTGATACTCGTTATTATTTTCAATATAAAAAAAAAATTACATTGATCTGAATTTCTGAGTAACTCAAACCATCTAGAAATATTTCATAGTGACGTTTTATAATAACTGATGCATGAAAGGGTTAAAACAAATAATCTGTCCGAATGACAGCATCAGAAGTGGCTAAGGAGCTGTAGCAGCTTCACAGTTTTTAGGAAATTTGAAATTTTAGCAAATATTTTAGGATTTTTTTTTTAACTATAATGACGTTAACCACCAGAGGGCGCTGCTGTTGCGGCCTGAAGTACCTGTTTATTGTGTTGCATCTGCAGTCGCTCCAGTTTACACCGCTCTGCCCGCTCTCTCTGACACTCATTTTGCGCCTGATGGAGCTACACACACACACACACACACACACACACACACACACACACACACTAAATTCAGTATAGAGTGTAGTCTGCTAGCCGTGTGCATATAGATCTCTGTAAAGAGCTGTTGTTTGTCTTGTTTGTTGGCGCTCGGTGATTACAGAACTCGGCCCTGACCTTAACCAAGCCTCACCATGCCTCTCGCTAATCATTTACTACAACCTGCAGGACATTTAGTAAACACTTCCCAAGCTATTTACAGTGCTCGTCTTTAAAGCCGCAGGATCCCAACCCCGATCCTGGAGAACCTCCTGTCCTGCAGTTCTAACACACACTTCAGCTCAGGAAGAACTGTTCATTAGCTGAAGAGTTGAATCAGGTGTTGAATCGAAATATACAGGACAGAAGGTGCTCCAGGAGCAGGCTTGGGAACCTGTGCTTTAAGCTATTCTCTTAAATTAAACAGTAATCAACCAAAAAAAAAAAAAGACACGTCTGTATTCAAAGGCTGTTCATTTTACAAAAAATATAGATAATAATAAGCATAAATTTGAACAAATAAAAACGTTCTGCTCTCTCAAACGTGTTAGAGAAATATAGTTCTGAAAAGAAAATATAATCTGTTTTTCTGAATAATAAATCGTATTACCAAACTAAAAAAATAAAATAAATAAAAATCAACAATAAAAGTACTAATTAAAGTCTGTTCATTCATACATGTTTCAAAAAAAGGTTTGTCTTTAACAGTATTAAAAATTAAGAAACTAGTAGGTATGTTTAAAAAAATAGCAATAAAGAATAATAATAAAATAGCTGAAAATTTTTGTAATATTTTCCCTTTAAATAATTTCCCATTAGAATTGTAATGTAGACTGATATCCTGCATGAGCGCTTGTCACTCTTAAATTTTTTAACTTAAAATTTTTATTTTTTTAATCTTAAAAGAATCAACAGAAAATGCGTAATATCATTTAATATGTGAGAAAATATATTTTTTTAAAAAATCAATAAAGAATGTAAAATGGAACATAAAACATCTCAGATGCAAAATTAAAAAGTCCATGTTTTTTTTGTTTTGTTTTTTTTTTTTTAAAATCATTTCCTGATCTCTAGCAGACACACCCTCAGTACGAAACTTCTGGCCAGGCCTGGTGTAAACAAGCTGCCTGCCGATAAATCAGTGCTGAAAGACACAGTAATGATATCAGTAGAGCGATAAGACGATGAGGTTCAGTGCAGTTGGACGGCACGGTGTTTTCATCAGGATATCAGTGCTGAGGAGTTCGTTAGCTGCTCTTACATCACTCTCTAAAGGCCTACAGAAAGGCAAGACAAGTCACCTGATTGGTCAGATTGGTCATCTGACCCTGTAACCTTTCCACCTGCCGTCTTAGGTCCTCCTTCTCCTCGTTCATGCGCTCTCTGTCCCTGCGCTCCTTTTGGAAGTCCTCCTCGAAGATCTTCACCTAGAGCACACGGACGCTCAAAATCACTGCGAAAATCACTCATCTCTCGACTTATGCAGTGGCAAAGGTAACTATGAATGGATAAAAATTTATGACGTGTTGTTTAAAAACACTGCTGTTAGTAGAAAATAATAAACTGTCATGGTGGTAAAAATAACTCTGCTACACGCTGGGGCGCCGTTTCACCATCACACTTAATTTATTTTATTCTTTACTCAGATAAAGAGTTTTGCAAGTCAGGGAATGTTCAAAAATGTACAAGGCTGTATTAAAACACCAGCTAGTGGTTATGTGAGAACTGAGCCATGGGGTACTGCGCAGGATTCTGCACTTTGAAACAGAAGAACCCAGTGCAACCTAAGAAGTGAATCAGACCGAGATTGGACCAGAGGGCGTGTTTTTCTTTTTTTTTTTGGTCTCTTCTCTCAACACACCTGAGTCAACACTCTATTATATTGTCCTTCTCGGATTACCCAGCAGTCACGTGCTGGGAGAGAACAAAAAGAAGAAAACAGGACTGCTGGATGTCCTCGAGGACTGAAACAGAAACCTCGGCTCTACAGGCTCCATCAGTTTAACTCTTTCACGTTCACACCTACAAACGTTAACCTCACCTGCTCTTTGAGCACCGAGATCTGAGTGTGGAGCTCTTGCTGGCGCAGGTTCAGGACTCCCTCGCCCAGGTTCATTCCCGCCTGGGCGGTTGGAGAGTGCAGGTTCAGCGCTTCCTCCAGGGCCTGGAATACACACATGCAGACAGCTACATTCACAAAAAAATCCACTGGTGTGTCAAAAAAAAGACACTGCATTTTCTAATACACCTAAAAATGGGATAAGGAGAGGGAAAAAAAAAAAGACGTGAGGAAAAGGAAAGGAACGAGAGAGAGAAGTCAGGTGAGAAGAAATGAAATCTGTTTAACCCAAAACACACAGCTGGTTTGATTCGCTTCCTGCAATCGAGTCGATTCAGAGTCGAATCGTTTTCCAGCTAGAGTTCACCTGTAAGCAGATCCAGACACTCACGGACCGGCTGTTTCAATTCCTCCCCATGAGAAGAATTTGTCATTCTGCAAATATTAATGATATAGCGGAAGACGTGTTTACGCGCCACAACGTGGGCATCTCACACGTAGAACGAGAACAAGCATGGCGGAAGGCGGAGTTCCAACCCTAGACGAGGAAGTCGAATTAAGGAGCTTCCTCTGTAATACACTAACACACTTTCACACCTGCGCTGTCTCTTACTGTGCCTGTTGTCCTGTTTGGGTGGTTGTTGTACTGTCTTGTGCAGTTTGCACACGTTTGCACGTGCACTTTATGTAGTTCTGTGCTGTTTTGTGTAGCTCCATGGTCCTGGAGGAATGCTGTTTCATTTCACTGTGTACTAACTAGCTGTATATGGTTGAAATGACAACAAAGCCACTTGACTTGAATATGGAAGTGGTTTAGACACAGAAGATCAGATGTGAATCAGACGGCTCTCAAGACTGTATGCTGATGGGACTTGCGGCCAGAAAGATAACGTTGAATGTTACTGTTTTCATATCGTCATTTCTATCGTTACAGCAAAAAATACCCTGAAATATGGCGATATAGGTTTAAGTCTACATCGCCCATCCCTAAGCGAGAGAACACACCAGGGTCTGAGTCAACCTGACTAAACTCTGCACATGTGAAAGAAGCCTGAGAGACACCACCGACCCGGTTGAGACGCTGGATCTCCTTCTCCTGGTACTCTCTCTGCTTAGTGAGTGGCACCAGCTGATCCTGAAGGTAGCGCACTTTCTGCTTCAGCTCACACGTCTCTGTCGTCAAACACTCCTTTTCACCCTGAGGAAAAAGCACAGGAACACCGCTTATACAACAGCTTATTTCAATTTTGTCCTGTTCACCACAAATATAGTCATATTTGGTGTTGGATGTTACATGGATGTTACAGCTAATAACTAAGAGATGCGAATAGCTGTCAGTTTATTTATACATTCATCTTCAGTAAGCGCTTTATCCCGGTCAGGATCGCGGTGGATCCGTAGTCTATCCTAGTAACACTGGGCAATACACCCTGGACACCCAGAGCACCATGCACGTGTGCACAAACACACACACACACACACACACACACACACACATGTGCACACACAGGGGTTATTTATATTCACTAATTTACCCACTGGCATGTTTTCAGGTGTTGAGAGGAATCCAGAGAACCCGAAAGAAACCAACATGCAGATGGGGAGAACGTGTAAAACTTCACATGCCAAAAACAACCCACTGCCAGTTAAAAACTGACTATACTGTCTGCATGGTCTATATACTGATCGCACATACCGAATAACCTACAAGCCTCCCGTACGTCCAGCATCATAGCATAAATAAATAAATAAATAAATAAATGGTAAAGCAAGAGCCTTTACTTGCAGAACTACTAACTAAATATGTTCTCTTTGTCTTTGATTTCCTATGAGAGGAATTATTTGGATTATTTGATAATAATAATAATAATAATAATAATAAACATTAACATTAGATGTTGGACTTACGGGACGCTTTGTAGAATAAATTAGCAGCTATATATAATGTTCAAATGTTGGGTTCTTATGAACAGTTGCAAGGAAAAACTCCCCGAGAAGACATGAGGAAGAAAGTTAAACAATACTGAGTGTGGTTAGAGAATGTTGAGCAGAATATGAACGAGTGTCCTGAGACGAGCACAGGAAGGTGTTGATGATTACAGCAGAAGCTCTTGGGTAACAAAGCTACAGCATCCATGTGACAAGCAGTGCATATAAACCATGTGGAACCATCGACAGTAGCAGATCATGAGTCACAGGTATAGATATGACGTAGTAGCTGATCTAGCAACTAATAAACCGCACTGTATAATAATACCGTACCCAAGAAGGGGGAGATATCTGCAACTGTTTAGCCAAGCGAAGCCAAGTTCTCAACCTGTGCTGGCTGTTAAAAGAAAAATCCCCTTGCCTTTCCCCTAATAAAACTTTCAGAACATAGTGTGGGTGAAAGGTGCTGGCATGGCGTAGTTTTATCCACTACAGACTGCTTACTGGTCATTTTCTTCCACCATCCTCACTCCACTCTAACCGTGTTACATGCTGAGATCATTTAGAAATCCAAAACGTCTACCACTTGTTTCTGAGTCAGTCACAAAAACAACTCGGTGTGTGTTAATCACGAGGCATACGCAGCAATCGGTGGATGTTTTCTTGGAGTCTGTACACTATTCGCTATTATGTGAGTCGGCTCACGTGTGGCTGCAGTTGGTAAAGGCTGTACGTGCTGACCCGAGTGTGCCGAGAACTCGCTGCTCTCATCACTCTCTGCTGGGCTGAACAGCTTGGCTTCCCGTTTTAACTCCCGATTCCTGTCAGCGTTTCTTCCTGATCATATCTGAGGGAGTTTTTGTGGGCAGCAGTTACCTTCGGCTTCCTCTGTGAGGTTCGGTGCTCAAAGGTACTCTGTGGTTAAAGCTATTGAAATAAAGCCGAACTAAAAAAAAAAAATGCAATCCAGCTACAATAAGGAGGAGAAGTTTGAATTTAAGCCAAGGGAAAAGAAAGTAATAGAGTAATTTAATGCGAGTAGAAATGCAGGTAATGAGCAAAGAGAAGGAACGAATCAGGAAACCACAGAGGAACTGGTAAAACACACGCTCTTTCACTCACTCTCACACACACACGCACACACACACGTACACACACATGTATACATATGTATGGAAATGTAAGTGTCCAACTCAATTTTATTTATACAGCTTGTGTCTATGTATATAAGGAAAAATCCAGAAAGTAACTAGAACTGACACACAGACATACAGACAGACATAGATTAGCAGACACAAAAATAGACAGATGGGTAGATAGACAGACAGATAGAAAGGCAGGTATACAGATACTGACAGATAGATGTATAGACACACAAATGGACAGACAAATACAAAAATTGATTGATATACAGACAGACAGATTGATAGGCAGACTGATATATAGACAGAGAGACAGACAGATGGATAGACAGACAGATTGACAGGCAGACTGATATATAGACAGAGAGACAGACAGATTGACAGGCAGACTGATATATAGACAGAGAGATAGACAGATGGACAGGCAGACTGATATATAGACAGAGAGATAGACAGATTGACAGGCAGACTGATATATAGGCAGAGAGATAGATTGAAAGGCAGACTGATATATAGGCAGAGAGATAGATTGAAAGGCAGACTGATATATAGACAGAGAGACAGGCAGATGGATAGACAGACAGATTGACAGGCAGACTGATCTATAGACAGAGAGACAGGCAGATGGATAGACAGACAGATTGACAGGCAGACTGATATATAGACAGAGAGATAGACAGATGAATAGACAGACAGATTGACAGGCAGACTGATATATAGACAGAGAGACAGATTGAAAGGCAGACTGATATATAGACAGAGAGACAGACAGATTGACAGGCAGACTGATATATAGACAGAGAGACAGATTGACAGGCAGACTGATATATAGACAGAGAGATAGACAGATTGACAGGCAGACTGATATATAGACAGAGAGATAGACAGATGGATAGACAGACAGATTGACAGGCAGACTGATATATAGGCAGAGAGACAGACAGATGGATAGACAGACAGAAAATATAAAGACAGAGACACAGGCAGGTAGACAGACAGACAGATTGACAGGCAGATGAGTAGACAGACAGACAGATAGATATATAGGCAGACAGAAACATACATAGACAGACAGATACAGAAATATATTTACAGGCAGACAGATGGGTAGATAGACAGACAAACAGACAGACAAGCAGATGGATAACGTAGACAGAGAGATAGACAGACACAGACAGCTACAAAATGTACTAATGACACCTAAACATATGGGTGGACAGACAGAGACAGACAGACAGACAGATATATAGGCAGACAGACACACAAATAGACAGACAGATACAGAAATATACTGACTGGCAGACAAATGGTAGAGAGACAGACAGGCAGATGAAGAACATAGACAGAGAGATAGACAGATGAGTAGACAGATAGACAGCTGCAAAATGTACTGACAACTAAACATGGGTTGTGAGACAGGCGGACAGACAAAAACAGGCACGGATAGACAGAAGTAGACAGCGACAGATGGCAGACAGATATATAGAAATATAGATAGACTGATAAACAGACATATGGGCGTGTTTCATTCTGATGGAAAAACTCTCGTAAATAAATACATAATTGAATTCTCTGTGTCTTGTCTTCTGAGTAGTTGGTAAATTCACAAGTGCTGCTTTACGTTTGTTATAAAACTCAAAAAAAAATCTGTCACTTTCATACACCCGCTGGAGTGAAGCCACTTTCACTTTTACTTAAACAATGCTCATGGAGAATTTTTTTTTTTTTTTTTTAATGCACCAGCGATTGTTTCCAGCAGATAATGAGATCATGAAATGACACATCACCAGAGTGTTATGTTCAGTTCCCAGTGTAGTATTAAACCCAGTGTTATGAGGCTAGCTGGTTTGGTTTTTTTTTGTGTTTTTTTCAATCCCGATGAGAACAGGAGGGAGATTCAGACGTGTAAGCGCGCCCGAGAGAACGCTTGGTGCTTCCCTGAGAAAGAAAAATGAAAGTGAACTACGACAAGGACAGAGTCTGATACCGTCACTGAGAAGGGTAAATAAGGAGACGTGATCAATCAGATCCTGTTAGCTGTGTTCGTTTATTTACACACACACACACACACACACACACACACACACACACACACACACACACGGATGTGGACGTGGCTGTACCTGCACATTGTCGATCTTGGATTTGGCCAGGAGCAGCTTCTTGTCGTAATCTCTCTGCCTCTGCTCTCGCTCTGCCTCTAGCTCCTGGACGGCTTTCTGTGAGTCAGCCAGCCGCTGCCGCAGATCTGTGATCTACACACACACACACACACACACACAGGGACAGAGTTACACATAGACTCTATGAGCATCAGCACACGTGATATGTCAGTAGTCGGAGTGTACACACTGGCGAGAACATTTCATCAATATACACGTCTAAAATGTAATAAAACGTCGATTCGCCATGACCAGAGTGCAACACACGCAAACATAAGGTCAGAGCGCAAACCAGAAACAACAAGAAGCAGGAAAGAGTCGAGTGTTGTGATACAGTTGATTATCCCACGCTGAAATTCCTAAAGGAGCAGTGTGACGCAGAGCTGTTTGCGAATTCCGGCACTACGATGTCTGTCATCCCGCAGTGGGTGGAGTCAGGAAGCGTGGTGTGGTGTATTACAGGTGTGGTGTCACACAGTGTGCTCATTTTGGCATTCATTACAAAAAGTATTTGACGTAGGTGTGTCAAGGTTTTTCCCCTGCATGTGACCTGGAATAATTTTTTTTTTTTAAACCAGAAAACTCATTCAAAGACAGAAATTTCCTGGACTATTTCCGAATGGCTGACACGTAGTTACGTAAATGAAAATGATACTGCAGACGACCAATCACAGACCTTCTCTCAGATGATTCACGTTCAGTCGCAAATAACCGTCGCAAAACTCCATGATATCGTTTAAACATGGTATGCAGGGAACCGTTTTGCAACCCAGTGGCTATATTTTGCTCTGAAGATCCCATTGGGTCATGACGTTTTTCTATTGGAAAACTTGAAAGTGTGTACAGCCAATCAGATCGCAGCCTGCAAGATTCTGAAGCTCGTGGCCAGAAATGAGACGGAAATGACTAGGAAGTGGGTGGAGCATCTGAGGCTGAGACTTGGGAAGCCTTAGCCAATACGGGGAGCAACGTATGAACATTTCATCGAAATTTAGGACTCCAAGGGTCTGTAAGGAATAAAACGCTTTGGAGGCGTGCTTATATAGCAAAATAATCAACGACGGGGTGGTATGATGCAGCCAGACCCAGAGTTCTTTATTATTTTCCTGTAACAGGATGCCTTGAAGAGTTTTATTCCTCTTATACCACACCAATTTGCCGAGAATTACGATGTGTAATTTATTAATGAACAGTCATTCCTTCACCAGCATCTATTTTGCTCTAATAAGACAAAAAAAAAAAAAAAAAAAAAAAAAAAAACGCATTTGTCATGTCATTGTGAAACCAGAAAACACAAATGTAGTGACGTACTGAAGTGCTGACACTGGAGACTCCGGATATAAACGTTAAATAACAACACTTTTTCTATTTCCGTTAATATAAGCCTATCGTTGGAATTACAGCTGGAACGACTAACCAAGCTGCTGTCATCAAAAATAGAAAATAAATACCAATCAGGAACCAGAACTCAGCTTCGCTAAAAGGAATGTAGTAAAACAGGCATACTACACAATGTATAATCTGGTCAGGATGACATCATTAGTGGCTGAACATTGAGGACAAAATGGCATGCTTCTGAGATGATATTGCGACATGCCTTGCAATATGTCACAGCAAACTTGTGGTTAAAGATCAGTCAATATTTCTGCGTGGGTGAAAACATTCTGGATCTCGTGGAAGCCTTGACGATAAAGAAAACACACAAACGCTGCTAAGCTGTGAGCCAAAAGGCTGAGAACAACGTGTTCACGTATAGCACGCTGACAATAAGTGACACAATGGCACAGGCTGATGGCAGTAGGTAATAACAGGTCACATGTTTTTCTTCCGTCGCTGTCACTGACAACAGAGGATGTGTGGGCGGAGAGAAAGAAAGAGACACAGAGAGAGAGAGAGAGATAAAAGAGAAAAAGAGAGAGAGAAAGATGTGCAGGGCTGCAGGAAACCTCGGTGAGGGGAATTCTGCGGGAGGGGTGCTGCGGTCTGTGAGACGCGCCGCGAGAGGCTTCGATCGACTTTTCCGTCAGTGCGCGTTTCCACTGGTGAGCCAGATTTGAGCGCAGTCACCGAGCCTGCAGTGTCGCCGGTGCACTCGTTTCTCATGGCGGCTCGCACGTCACGCAGGCCACAACCTGGCCAAGCGATTGAGCAACACTCGATTCGCAGTAAAAATGAATCATGCCATGTTCACTCGAAAAAGCTTACTCCATCAGGTGGAATTTTATTAGTTATTTATAGACAGTGTGTTTAGCAGTTAATACCTTCTGCTCGTACTGTGCCTTCATCGAGTTCCACTGAATGTCCCACTGTTTGTTCACCTCCAGCACCTGGAAAAGACACATCAGCACATCAGCACATCAGCACATTACACGCACACACACACACACACACACACACGCTCACACACAATGATAATCCAAAAAAAAAAAACCCTGACACGACACTTAAACATGTCCTTACGTCTCTCCTCTGTTTCTCCAGAAGCCTGATCTTCTTCTCGTACACCTCCGGGTCCAGGGTCTTGGATGGAGTTTTCTCTGCGGCTTTACTGGACTGAAGACACACAATACAAATTAAACAACAGTTTTTAAAAAAAAACCAAATCACCCAAACAATATCATATTTGCACCGGCAAGTTTTTGTGATCCTAATAATAATAAATACAAATAAATTAAAAAAAAATAATTTTGTGATATAAAGTTTCGTTTTATTTTTATTTTAAAAACGGTGTCTTAACAAGTGAAGATCTCTTGAATAAAGGAAAAGTGATCTAATATTTCTTATTATGAGATGACAAATATAAGACCATTAAACCTATGTCTAGACATATTTATTAATTCCAGGCTTCAAATTTTCTCATTCTATCAGCATACATATATATATATATTTTTTTAAATGCTTGAAATGAGCAAAATTATCTGCCAATAAAATTAGACAATTTAACGCTTTTTGTTAAAAAAAAAAAAAAAATCGAATAAAAAGGAATATCCATTGACCTTGCCTATATTCAAGATATTTTTTACTTGGTAAGATATTGTTTTTTGCAGTGTAACATGTTTAATTTATATAGTGCCTTCTCAAAACCAAGGTTGCGTTACATTTTTGGAAAAACAAGAACACAAATACACAAGATAGTGATAAATCAATCAATCAAACTAATAAGCAGAAATCTACTACAGCTGTACATCTAGTTTTGCTGAATCTGTTCCCACTGTATCTTCAGATTCCTGTTCTTGCCTGACAGGAGTAGAACCTGATGTGGTCTTCTGCTGTTGTAGCTCATCCGCCTCAAGGTTTGACATGTTGAGATGCTTTTCTGCTCACCACGGTTGTAAAGAGTGATTATTTGAGTCACTGTAGCCTTCCTATCAGCTCGAACCAGTGTGGTCTCTGATCTCTCTCATCAATAAGGCATTTTTGCCCGCAGAACTGGATGTTTTTTGTTTTTCACACATTCTGTGTAAACTCTACAGGCTGCTGTGTGTGAAAAAAAAAGTTCCAGGATTCCCGAAATACTCAAACTGGCACACGACAACCATGCCGCGTTCAAAAAGTGCGATCACATCATTCCGATGTTCGATGCGAACATTAACGGAAGCTCATGACCTGCATCTGAATGATTTTACGGATTGCGCTGCTGCCACATGATCGGCTGACTGCATGAATGAGTAGGTGTTCCTATTAAAGTGGTCTGTGAGGGAATGTATGTTATTTTTTAAAAGTGCATATTTGAGGATCTAAAAGCCATGCTGGAATTCCTGAAACTCCTCAGGGAGGTGACACTGACTCATCATCACGCTTCTCAGCTTACATGCTTACACATATACACACACACACACACACACACACACACACACACACACACACACACACACACACTGAGCCCTTCAGGGTTATTTTCTCACATCTCCCTCCAACAACGGTTAAAACAAACAGAAGAACACAACTGTAACATTTCCACTAACTTCGAGGTGGATGGAAATAAAAAGCGGGCGCAGGTTGAAAATTCCCTGGCGCCTGACGCGAGCGTTTCTGAGGTAAAGTCACCTGAGCTGAGTGTACCTGCTGAGTCATGGCTGCCTCCAGCTTGACCTTCGCCACTTCCTCTTTGGCCGCTTCGTCTTTGGCCTCAGCTGACTCATTCTGTGCCACCTCTGTCCGTCCATTCACCTGCTCACGCAGCTTCAGGTTCTCCTGCCTGCTCTCACACACACACACACACACACACACACGCCTTCCTGGGTCAAAAGCCATATTCAACCTTCATTAGTATTATTTAAGTGATTACTGATGAGATCTGTGCTGTTATAACTCTTATAGCTAGCAAGTATAATAATTCTGTGTGTATTTTACCTAACACACTGCATTTCACCACTTTTACACACACACACACACACACACACACACACACAAAACTAAAGCCATATTCAACCTTCATTAGTATTATTTAAGTGATTACTGATGAGATCTGTGCTGTCATGACTCTTATAGCTAGCAAGTATAATAATTCTGTGTGTATTTTACCGAACACACTGCATTTCACCCCTTTGAGACCCACACACACACACACACACACACACACACACACTTTTACACAGGAATTCAACAGGACTTCATCAGAAAGGCTGTAAACGTCAACACTGAAATCCTGAAAGCATTTACACAACCATTGAGCCTGTACAATTCCCAGGAATTTATTTATGGATGACTCATGAATAAAAACACAAGCTGATAAAGAGCGTGACGACTTCATGACTACTCGTCCTACGACACACTGACACTATTTGGTGTGTCTGATCTGTAATCCAGATTTTAAAACACATTTAAGCGCAGTAGAACTGACAACACAACACAGTTATCAGCTAATGAGCTGCTGGCTGCTTGTGACGAGGACAAAATTCGGCGTAATCGACACAGCAGCTACAGGATGTGTCATTAACCTCAGCAGAGAAGGTGCAGCTGATGAATAAGCGCAAGTGCCTGAAGCATCAGATGTTGATTATTTTAAGACATCACATCCTGTATAACCAGACAAATAAATAAAATAAGAAATAAAACACATCTGGTGTGCAGTTATCAAAGAACTTACAACTTTTACTTCCTGAAATTGATTATTTTCCAATAGCAGTTCATGATTACATTTTTATTAATTAAAGCAGGACATGTCAGACTTTTTATCCGTTTATAGTTACATTTATGGCTAACAAGTTAGTTCCTTTTATCACTTACTTTACAGCAGCTATAAACAGTCGTTCCCTCATTAGTGTCTTTCTTTCTCTCTCTTGAATGTAATTAAAAAAAAAAAAAAAAAAAAAAAAAAACGCAGCTTGTCATGTTACCAAGAAACCGTAAATCATCAACTCCTTTGTCCTGACTGTTAGAAAGCTCTGACACTGGAGACTCCTTCCATAAATGTTAAATAAACATCTTTTTACACAAAATGTCAAAATTAAAATAAAGTTACTGATTTTATATATATATATATATATATATATATATTCACACACTCACACACACACACATATATATATATATATATATATATATATATATATATATATATATATATAAAATCAGTAATTATAACACACACTCACACAGGTACTTACATCCAGGTTATGATGTATCGACACACACACACACACACACACACACGTGTGGTAATTGGAGCAAACGACACAAATACTTTTTCCCATCTGAAGTTGACATTACTGGTAAAACGATCTCTGGTAAAACACACTGATTCAGGAAGAGGACACTGAGCTGGAAAGACCCGACACTTCCACTACAGCGGGAAACACGCTCATCACTTTTCCAAAAACAAGCTACTCCATGGTACATGCAGGGGGAAAAAACCCCTTGTTCCACACTGCTCACATGACACACAGGTAAGGAATAAAGCTGTTTTCGCAGTGTATAAGTGGTATAATCCTGGCTGACACAAAATGACTTCTTGTTACCGCCCTGAAGTTGATTATTTTCCTATAACAGCACATCACGTAGAACAGCAAGTGTTTTATTCCTCTTATACCACAGCAATTTTCCTACGTTGACCATTTTTTATTTATTAAAGAACGACACATCATACTATTTTCCTCTTACTGTTACGTTAAACGTTGTGGAATTTCTTCGAACAAGTTTGTTTCTGTTCTCACTTACGTTACAGCAGCTGTAAACAGTCATTCCCTCACCAGCCTCTCTTTCTTTCTCTCTCTTGAAGTTAATAAGACAAAATAACCCAGATTGTCGGCTTAAAAAGTACTCTCTGACACTGGAGACTCCTTCACCATATCAACGATTACACATAGATGATAATGTATTAGAAAAAGTTTGTGATATGCAGCCGGAAGTACCATCAGAGATGCAGTCAGAGAAAATTAATCAACAACTTCCGACCAATCGAAATTCGGCAGCGCTGTGGTAAAAAAACACAGTGTATTTTTGCCTTTTGCCTGTGCGCTAACGCTTTAATACTGCAAGCTTGCGATTAGCACTGCTAACCCCCTGCTTTGCGTGTGTGTGTGTGTGTGTGTGTGTGTGTGTGTGTGTGTGTGTGTGTGTGTGTGTGTGTGTATATCTGTTTAGGGGCATGGATTCGTGGATTCATAAATATCTGTTATCGTCAGCTTGTATTTATGACTATATGTCCAAAAGACTTCCTGTTCACTACATGCGCTCACTACATAGGGTGTAATATAATGATAATGTAGAGCCTATATGTCTGTTAGATAGATAGATAGATAGATAGATAGAGCATTGTTCTGTACAGAAAACACGCCTCCAGTAAATACCGGTCGGAAATGAACTACTTGCGTGAAACATGTGATTAGAAAATTAAAGATAAAACTGGAAATAAAGTAGGAGTGTTATTTTTTTGGTACATTAAGCAATTCGAGGCTGATTTATGTTAGTTATTCTGACCCGCGTTATGAAAGTATGAACAGAATTCAAAGCTGGTGAGCTCAGTAACTCAAAGCTCTCTCACCTCAGCTGCTCCAGGTCGCGATTTCGATACTGAAGGTCCTCCTCCATTTTCTTCCGCAGCTCGTTGTTTTCCTGCCTCAGCTGCTCACACAGCGTCTGAAACAGCGCAGAGCAATGACACGTGAGCTACTACACACACCGCACCCTTTCAGTCATGATACAGCTTAATACGCTAATAAGTTCATCTTCAGAGTGTAACTGTAGGTTTAATATTTAATGTTTTACCTCCTGCCTGTGTGTGTGTGTGTGTGTGTGTGCGCGCTGGCTTTTCAGAAACCAGCGCTGATGTAAAGAAGGACATTTACAACATTTACAATGACATGAAATAATAAGCACTCAGCACTCTCCCTCCATCAGGCTCAGCGATTACGCACGGAACAAACACTCCATGTTGTGCTGTTACAGGAAATTAATCATCGCCGGTGTGCTGATGAAGACGCTGTTACCACCCTGTAGGTGATTATTTTCCTATAACAGCACAACCCGGAGTGTTTTATTCTTCTTCCACCACATCACTTACCATTTTTAACTTATTAACAAATGACACAACGTACTTTTTACTCCTTTATAGTTACATTTCACGTTAAATGTTGTAGCAGCTATAAACATTCGATCCCTCACCTCGCCTTTCTTTTTCTCTCTCTCTCTCTCTCTCGACGTTAATTAGACAAAAAAAAAACGCACCTTGTTGTTTTTGTAACCGAGAAACAACAAAGCGTAAACTCCTCTGTCCTGAAAATGTCAGAAAACTTGTCGGAAAGTTACAGTTTTATCTGACACTGGAGACTCCTTCCATGAATGTTAAATAAACGTCTCCGCAGCATAGCTACAGTTACTGTCCCTGTGAATGAGCGGTTACTATAGAAACGATAACAATCAGCAAATGAATCAACACTTCCAGTGCTGTAGTGTGTGTGTGTGTGTGTGTGTGTGTGTGTTAGAGCAGTGTGCTCCACCTGCAGCAGTGAGGTTCTCTGCTCGTTCTTCTGCACTTTAGAGGACAGGGTGTGGAACTCGACGGCCATGCGGCCCAGGTGAGCCAGCAGCTGGTTGGGGTTGGACTCCTGCGCAAACACACTGAACGAACTCTCCAGCCTCTGCAGCTGACTGGCCAACTCCGTGTTCTCCTGTACACACACACACACAAACACACAAACATGTTACCGCATGCACACACACACACACACACACATACACAAATACATGCCCACAACCACACATATAAACATTCGCATGCACACACACACACAAATATATACACAAACACAACCACACACACATACACAAATACATGCACGTAACCACACAAATACACATATGCAAGCACACACACACAGACGCACACACACACACACACACACACACACACACACACACACACACACACACACACACGCATACACAAACACACATGGAAGCACAAAAACATTCATACATACATAAACACAAATACATGTACACACAAATGCATGCACAGACACATACACATGCACACACACCCATGTAGACAAGCACACACACACACACAAAGACATACAAACAAAATCCAAGAACACACACACACACACACACAGACAAACACACATGCACACACATACACAAACACACATGGAAGCACACAAACATGCACACATACACAAACACAAATACATGTACACACAAATGCATGCACAGACACAAACATGCATACACACACCCATGTAGACAAGCACACACACGTATGCACACACACGCACACACACGCACACACACACACACACACACACACACACACACACACACACACACAAAGACATACAAACAAAATCCAAGAACACACACACACGGACAAACACACATGCACACACATACACAAACACACATGAAAGCACACAAACATGCACACATACACAAACACAAATGCATGCACAGACACAAACATGCACACACACCCATGTAGACAAGCACACACACGTATACACACACACACACACACACACACACACACACACACCCATGCAGACACAGACAAACACACACAAACAGAAACACACACACAGTTTAGTGCAGAAAAGGGTTAAATACTTTTCTAAATATTTATTCTATAATAAAATGAGATAAACTCTGTTTTATTGCTCTGTAAATTCTGGAGATTTTTCTTGTTTCTCAGACCGAGTGCCCGCCCTAACCACCGCGTCCACAAGTCCAGTTCCTCAGTTTACTCTCGGTGTAACAGGTTCCCATGAAAAGCGAAAGCAAAAGACACTCGACAACATTCCAAAAACAGCTTTACAGTAAACACACTGCTGTACGATTAAACCCCAGGAACTGTAAGCGTAAATACCGGTTCAAGACATTACATTTAAAGACATTACATTTATCATCCGGAGATTAATACTTACACACGGCTGCATTTATCCTCCCGCTCTAGACTTGTACCGACTGATTTACAGACAGCAGTTCAGATCCAACACATCTAACAGGCTAACACTAACTCAGAAAATCCAAGAATAAAGCGTTTCCTCTCCTGCGCTTCTGAAGGGAAAGGCGATTGAGGAAGAAAGCACGTTTTCCCTCTCATGTGTCTCCAAAAGAGAAATTCCTGCAATTGCGAGTGACGAGTCATCAGCGTGTTCCTGCCTCGAGTAAAGTCTGGAGTTTCCCCCCTGAGTCACAGCTGACTCGACCTGTATACAAACCACTGATTCACTGCAGCTGAGTTAGAAAAAGTTTATAAAAAAAAAAAAAGCAGACACGCGTGGCTTTGGGAAGACGGCGCGGGAAAGGCGGCTGGTGCTTTCTCAGGCTCTCTGACACGTGCAATGCAGAAGAGCCCAGAATTTCCACATGAAGCTCACCGTTTGCGTTTCCGCCATGGGCTTGTCCTCCGTGTTCACCAGCTCGAAGTGCGACGAGGTCTCCTTCAACACACGAGAATGCACAGGATTACAAAAGCTCGCGCTGTACATCTGCCCTGACCAGATATAGCAGCTCTGCCCCGGAACACGCCTAATAATACTCTTCATTTGCATAAAAAGGTGCAGCGAGAGTGTAAATGATGGGCGTGATAGTGCTCAGTGGAAGTGCGCTTGTAAGTTGTGTACTCACAGTGGCTTCTGCCTGGACGGTTTTCCCGGTCAGGCACTCGCGGGGATCCGATCGCACCGACGCCTGGTGACTCAGGAGCTTCCCATGACCTGAGAGATCACAACGCCGAGCGTGCGGCCGATTAGATGATGAACAGATTTACAGCTGGGACAAACGCAACACTTAACAACAAGACGCTCACAGCTTTCGATCGAGTGTTGATGTGGGTGAAATGAACAAATCAGTTTATCCTTCACAAAAGAGGTGAATAGAATAGAATAGAATGCAACAAAAAAAATACTAAAAAATAATACAATATAATAAAAGAGAAAAGAATGGTTAAAAAAAACAAAAGAATAGAATAGAATAGAACAGAGCTAAGTGGAATCATACTAAAAATGGAATGCTAAAAAATAATTAAAAATAAAAGAATACAAAAAGTAGAAAAGAATGGTTTAAATAGAATAGAATAGAATAGAATAGAATCACATTAAAAATGGAATGCTAAAAAATAAAAAAATAGAATAGAATAGAATAGAATAGAATAGAATAGAATAGAATGGTAGAATAGAATAGAATAGAATAGAGAAGAATGGTAGAATAGAATAGAACAGAATAGAGCTAATTGGAATCATATTAAAAATGGAATGCTACAAAAATAATAAACAGAATAAGATAAAAACGAATGGTTAAAAACAGAGTAGAATAGAATAGAATAGAATAAAAATAGAATAGAATAGAATAAAAATAGAATAGAATGGAATGGGTTTAAATAAGAACGGGGGAAACGTGGAACAGAACAGAATAAACCTGTCTAACAGACGAGTGAAGCTGAATATGAGAACAGTGCAGAACTGAGTACATTAGAACAGTATAAGAGTGAATAGAATTGTAGTTTAAGACTGTAATGTGAGAGAATAATATACACAGAATACAACAGAACTGAAGAGAAGAGAATAAAACAGAACAGAGTATAACAGAAGAGTATAAAAGTGAATTCTGTTTCATAAACAGATCATAATAAAATAACACAAAACATATAGAACTGAACTGAACTGAATAAAAGAGAATAGAATAGCGTAAGATATACGTGTAGAGTATAAAACATTACACAAGCGTTGAACCAAATAGAAGAAAAAAGGAAAACAGAATGTTAAAACGAATCGAATAAACAAAATAGAAAAGAATAAACACAGAATTGGAGTTGAATAAAATACAGGCAGAAAATAAACAGAAGAAAAAACTGAACAGAATAAAACAATTAAAACAGAATAAAACTGAACAGAAATAAATCTAATGAACAGAATAGAGCTGATTGGATGTTTGTTTGGGTTTTTTTAACCAGCTGTCTGATTTGTTTTCCTCTTGTTCCTTAGTAAATGATTTATTTTTGTAACCTTTGTAATAAAAATAAAAGTAGATGTTGTGTAAGTGTTGATTTGTGTGAAATGGAGCGGAGGGCGAACGAACACTAAAGACTGAAGAACCGGTCGGGGAGGGAATTCCTGTGTCGCCTCAGATTGGACTTTTTAAACCAGATCATGAGATCATGAAATGACAGATCCATGACCAGGGGCGAGTGACGTGGCGATACAACACTGACTGAGCAAATCTCTTTTTCACTAATTAATTCTTTCCGTCTTTTCGTCCTTTAAATGGCTTTTGTTTTTGTCTTACGAGATGCTTTTCAGCTCACCACGGCTGCACAGAGTAGCTACCGGAGTTACCTTAGCATTTCTGCCGTAGCATTCCTGAGACTTTTCTAGATGTTACTCCACTCCCTGTAAAAACAGCAGACTGCTCCGCCTACCCAGATGCCCTGTAAATTCTTACCTTGGGTGTCGGTGTGAACCGGAGTGCCGATACAGGCGCTGGCGAAGCTGGACGTGGACGACTTCAGCGCTTCGTTGTCTCTCACCAGCTCCTCCACTCGCTTGCGGAGCTTCAGCGCCTCCGACTGAGACTCTTCCAGCAGATCTCCTGTGGGCCAAACCCAAAAACACACAGGCGATGTGTAACGTTTGCAAATATCCCGCGAGGGGCCTCAGATCGCACACGTTCACACGCTGGGAGCATAACAACTCTCAGCTGTGTTTATGCTCCGTCAGTCAGGGCACGGCCCGAGAGGCACAGGACAGAGTGAGCAACGCTGCGTCCTGACACGACGATGATAAAACCTGTTCAGTTACATTCACCCAGCCCAATTAAACACACACACACACACACACACACAAACACGCACACACACAAACACGCACACACACAAACACGCACAAACACACACACGCACACACACAAACACACACGCACAAACACACACACGCAAACACAAACACACACAAACAAACACGCACACACACAAACAAACACGCACACACACACACACACAAACACGCACACACACAAACACGCACACACGCACAAACACACACACGCACAAACACACACACGCACAAACACACACACACACACACACAAACACAAACACACACAAACACACACACACACAAACACGCACACACAAACACGCACACACATAAACACACACACACACACAAACACACACGCACAAACACACACACACACACAAACACACACGCACAAACACACACACACACAAACACGCACAAACACGCACACACACACGCATGCAAACACACGCACAAACACACACGCACACACACGCATGCAAACACGCACACACAGCAGACACATGTGCAGGTGCTGAATAGAACAGAACAAAACCAGAGAACAGAACAGAATAAAATCGAATAAAATAGAGACCAATAAAAATAATAGTATAAAACTGAACAGAGGAATAACACAATGAAATGAAACAAAAAAGTGTAGAATCTAATAGAGTAAAACAGTAATATAGAACAGAAGAGAATCCAATAAAACAGACTGAGAAGAAAAGAACAAAACAGAAAACACAAAATAGCGTAGAATAAAACAGAACATTACAGTGTATAATGGAACAGAACAGAATAGTGCAGAAATCAATAAAAGGGAATAAAATAGAATTGAACAGAATAAAACAGAAGAGTGTAGAATAGACGAGAACAAAACAGAAGAGTGTAGAATAGACGAGAATAAAACAGAAGAGTGTAGAATAGACGAGAACAAAACAGAAGAGTGTAGAATAGACGAGAACAAAACAGAAGAGTGTAGAATAGACGAGAACAAAACAGAGGAGTGTAGAATAGACGAGAATAAAACAGAAGAGTGTAGAACAGATGAGAATAAAACAGAAGAGTGTAGAATAGACGAGAATAAAACAGAGGAGTGTAGAATAGACGAGAATAAAACAGAGGAGTGTAGAATAGACGAGAATAAAACAGAAGAGTGTAGAATAGACGAGAACAAAACAGAAGAGTGTAGAATAGACGAGAACAAAACAGAGGAGTGTAGAATAGACGAGAACAAAACAGAGGAGTGTAGAATAGACGAGAATAAAACAGAAGAGTGTAGAATAGACGAGAATAAAACAGAAGAGTGTAGAATAGACGAGAATAAAACAGAAGAGTGTAGAATAGACGAGAATAAAACAGAAGAGTGTAGAATAGACGAGAACAAAACAGAGGAGTGTAGAATAGACGAGAATAAAACAGAGGAGTGTAGAATAGACGAGAATAAAACAGAAGAGTGTAGAATAGACGAGAATAAAACAGAGGAGTGTAGAATAGACGAGAATAAAACAGAAGAGTGTAGAATAGACGAGAATAAAACAGAAGAGTGTAGAATAGACGAGAATAAAACAGAAGAGTGTAGAATAGACGAGAATAAAACAGAAGAGTGTAGAATAGAATATTCTGTAGAAT
>NC_069718.1:6476381-6508881 GCF_027358585.1 Pangasianodon hypophthalmus
GAGAGAGAGAGAGAGAGAGAGAGAGAGAGAGAGAGAGAGAGAGAGAGACAGACAGATGGACAGAGAGAGAGAGAGAGACAGAGAGAGACAGAGACAGACAGATGGACAGAGAGAGAGAGAGAGAGAGAGAGAGAGAGAGAGACAGACAGATGGACAGAGAGAGAGAGAGAGACAGAGACAGACAGATGGACAGAGAGAGAGAGAGACAGAGAGAGACAGAGACAGACAGATGGACAGAGAGAGAGAGAGAGAGAGAGAGAGAGAGAGACAGACAGATGGACAGAGAGAGAGAGAGAGAGAGACAGATGGATGGACAGAGAGAGAGAGAGAGAGAGACAGAGAGACAGAGACAGACAGATGGACAGAGAGAGAGAGAGAGAGAGAGAGAGAGAGAGAGAGAGAGAGAGACAGAGAGAGAGACAGACAGATGGACAGAGAGAGAGAGAGAGACAGAGACAGACAGATGGACAGAGAGAGAGAGAGAGAGAGACAGAGAGACAGAGACAGACAGATGGACAGAGAGAGAGAGAGAGAGAGAGAGAGAGAGAGAGAGAGAGACAGAGACAGACAGATGGACAGAGAGAGAGAGAGAGAGAGACAGAGAGACAGAGACAGACAGATGGACAGAGAGAGAGAGAGAGAGAGAGAGAGAGAGAGAGAGACAGACAGATGGACAGAGAGAGAGAGAGAGACAGAGAGAGAGACAGACAGATGGACAGAGAGAGAGAGAGAGACAGAGACAGACAGATGGACAGAGAGAGAGAGAGAGAGAGACAGAGAGACAGAGACAGACAGATGGACAGAGAGAGAGAGAGAGAGAGAGAGAGAGAGAGAGAGACGAGACAGACAGATGGACAGAGAGAGAGAGAGAGAGAGAGAGAGGACAGAGACAGACAGATGGACAGAGAGAGAGAGAGAGAGAGAGAGAGAGAGAGACAGAGACAGACAGATGGACAGAGAGAGAGAGAGAGAGAGAGAGAGAGAGACAGAGACAGACAGAAGGACAGAGAGAGAGAGAGACAGAGACAGACAGATGGACAGAGAGAGAGAGAGAGAGACAGAGAGACAGAGACAGACAGATGGACAGAGAGAGAGAGAGAGAGAGAGAGAGAGAGAGAGAGAGAGAGACAGAGACAGACAGATGGACAGAGAGAGAGAGAGAGACAGAGAGACAGAGAAGACAGACAGATGGACAGAGAGAGAGAGAGAGAGAGAGAGAGAGAGAGACAGACAGATGGACAGAGAGAGAGAGAGAGAGACAGAGAGAGAGACAGACAGATGGACAGAGAGAGAGAGAGAGAGACAGAGACAGACAGATGGACAGAGAGAGAGAGAGAGAGACAGAGAGACAGAGACAGACAGATGGACAGAGAGAGAGAGAGAGAGAGAGAGAGAGAGAGAGAGAGAGACAGACCAGATGGACAGAGAGAGAGAGAGAGAGAGAGAGACAGACAGATGGACAGAGATGAGAGAGAGAGAGAGAGAGAGAGAGAGAGACAGACAGATGGACAGAGAGAGAGAGAGAGAGACAGAGACAGACAGATGGACAGAGAGAGAGAGAGAGAGAGAGACAGACAGATGGACAGAGAGAGAGAGAGAGAGAGAGAGAGACAGAGACAGACAGATGGACAGAGAGAGAGAGAGAGAGAGAGAGAGACAGACAGATGGACAGAGAGAGAGAGAGACAGACAGATGACAGACAGATGACAGAGAGAGAGAGAGAGATCTTTGCTAATAATGAAGCTGTGAGTTGAACTACTGTATGTAATTGTAACAGTATGTTACTATGGTTACGACTGTTTACAGGCAGCGCATTAATCCAGAGCTACCTGTGCATTTGACGGTTTGAACGCACACCTTCCAGCCAATCAGACTCGAGTATTCAGACAGCCCGTGGTATAAAACACGGTTAGGAAGCCAGCGCATGCTGTTGTTAGTGGTGTAGAGTTGCTAACTGTAATGATCACACAGCAGATAAAGGAGATGGTTCAGGAGTCAGAAGGGACTCTCCACGTTTCCCTGCATGACTGGTTTGAGTAAATCTGCTCACGTGCAGCTTGACCTGACACGTCAATGTTTATCCTGCGCTGACACGCCCCGCGTCACTTACTAAAGGTCAGCAATTAGCTGAACGAGGTGCGGAAACCACATGACGGGTCTGAAGCACCGACGCTGACACGTCGCTACACCCACGATTCATCATCCTGCTCTCAGGCTCAAATACTTCACATATTATTGTGCTTTATGTAAGCGAGGGACGTCACTGGTTATGTTCCTGTTACACCATGTCCTGAGGTGCTGTATTTACTCAGACCTGAGAGATTTGTTACAGAATGACACGTCATCTTTTTATTCATTTATAGTGACATTTCATGTCGCGGAATGTCCGTGAAACAAGTTTCTGTTCTCGCTTACGCCGATCCCTCACCGGCCTCTCGATTTCTCCGTCATGAAGTTAAGAAGGCAGAAACGCGCAACTTGTCGTAAACAACTCTGTCCTGAAGACTTTCAAAAGCGCTGACACTGGAGACTCCTTCCGTATGCTGAATAAACGTCTCCGTACAGCAAACGTCACCGTATCGACGATTATACGTTTTTCTTAGCTACGTAACAACACGTTTTTTTATGTCGTGTTACTGAGAAACGGTTCAGTTACAAAGCTCGGACACTGGAGTCTCCTTCCATAAAATGTTAAATAAATCAAGAAAACGTCACCAAAACAATGAAGCTTTCTTAGCTAAATAACAACATTTGCACTACTAAAGAAAAGAGTGATGAAAAGTTTCACATGATGAAAAGTATTGTTGAATAAATGATTTTTCACATTTTGAACTTTTTAACATTTTATTATCAGAGAATTGACTTTTAATATAAACAAATATATTTTCTTAAGTTGTGTTTATTCGTAGACGTATGGTGGATGATCTACATCATCCATAGACTTGGATGATGCAGATGATCCAGCATACGAGCCCCTGTGAAGGAGCTGTTACTATAGAAACGATAACGTATCAGAACGAGCGCGTTAATATGGACCGGTGATGTGAATTAGAGCCGGCACTGCTGTCACAGCTCCTGTTACAGAAAACGAATCAACACCTTCCGACCAATCAGAATCGAGAACGGAACAGAGCTGCGGTATAAACAGAAAAAAGAAAGGATAGTCTTCTGTCAGTGCCAAAGTTTCATTTTGACCTGGCAACGATCCAAACAAGATGACAGGATGAGAAAAAAAAAAAAGAAAAGAAAAAAGAAAACTCTTGCTTTGTACAGAACCCAGAGCGGTGCGACTCACCGAGGCTCTTGAGGCCTTTCATGCGCTCTCTCAGGACCGTGTTCTCCTCCAGGAGCTGTCTGTAGCTGCTTGCCTCCTCTTTGGACTGAGCCTCGCTCCCGCCGGGGTCGTAGATCCGATACGGGCCTTTACCATCCATACCCGCCTACTCAATCAGCACGCATGCTCTCCTGCACAGAGAGCAGAGGGGGAAGAAAGAAAGAAAAAAAAAAAACGTGACAGGGCAATTTCAACACGTCTGTTACAGTAAATCTAACCTACGTGCAGCGACTCAGCAACTGTCCATTTACAATTCAAAAAGAGCTATTTGAATAAGCCGGGGCTGGGGATTTCTCTCAGGTTATTTTAGTACACACCAATTTGAATGCTGATAGCGTTATAAAAACATGACGAGAGCAGTGAAAGAGATGGGGTTTAGATAAAGTTCTCACCCTGAAGACTACAGGGTGTGTTTTTTTTTTTTTTTCCTCCATAATAAAAAAAAAAAAAACACGGAGCTAAAACCAGACAACCTTATAACGAAACTGAAGGAGTGGTCTAAGGGCTTAGTGTTTAAATATCTCGCTCCCGCCATCAGCCACTGACTGAGCGAGCAAGTCAACAAATACATCAAAAGAAAGGAAGAAAGAAGAATGAATGAAAGGAAGAAAGAAAGAATCAATAACACTTTCAAATTTCAGCAGTTTTTATTAGTTTTCTCTACTTCACCTTTTCACTAGCACCATAAACAAACTAATAAACAAATAAAACACTTTTTATAATGTTAGTATTTAGTTTATATTATTTTTCTCTACATACTCTTTGTTTGCCAGACAAATAAATAAATAAATAATTTAAAATTTAAAATTACTAGAACTATAAACAAAATATAAACAAACAAACAAATAAATAAGCTTTTAAAATTGTTAGTATTTAGCTTAAATTATGTATCTCTACTTGTCTTTTTTTAACTAAATAAAACAAACAGACAAACAAACAAACAAATTAATAAATAAATTAAAAATGTTAGTGGTTTTACTAGAACTATAAACAAAATATAAACAAACAAACAAACAAACAAATAAATAAGCTTTTAAAATTGTTAGTATTTTGTTTAAATTATTTATCTCAACCTGCCTTTTTTTAACTAAATTACACAAACAAACAAAAACAAACAAACAAACAAATAAATAAAGGGTTTGTTCTTCCACATTACCAATACTATAATATTATATTTAAAAAATTGGATCACCTTTGACATAATTATTCACTGTACATTTATATACTTAATGTTTAATAGGTGCTATTTATTATTATTATTATTATTATTATTATTATTAATAATAATAATAATAGCTGTTTCCCACTCTGCCATTTAGAATGTGAATTAGGAAACGGAGCAGCGATGATACTCACAACGCGACGCCTACTACACAAGTCTCGCTGCATCATCATTCTGTGAAACTGGGAGTTAGTCGACTGAAGCCCCTCGTCAGCAGCACCAGGCATTTAAAGGCACTGAGTGAAACTGTTTCACTTTCCTTTCCAGTAAGTGCGTGAACTCTGGGGGATTAGTCAGTCAGAAACCAGACCGGACCAGGTCACTGAGTCGAGTCAGGGCAAATCCTAAAATTCCCCCCCTGTTCCTTACGTACGTGAACTCAGCCATGTGACCAAATCACGCTGATAAGGTGATAAAGGAGGTGGAGATATCGACAGCGCTTATCATTTATCACAAAAATGTCTTCAGATACGGTGATATGATATCTCTACCATGTCGCCCACCCAGAAGTGACCTACACTGGGGATTCTCTACACATCTGGCATTACTATCACATATTTATTAACGTAATTACGCATCACTCTGTGTATTAGCGCTTTTAACAGAGAACTCCACCGTTTCACTTTCCTTTCCAGTAATAATGATAAAAGCTGGGATTAGTCAATCAGATACTAAAGGGACATGCCCAAAAGCACACCGTGCTCACTTCATAGTGCACTATCGCTTATACGAGCGAGGAATGGCGGAAAGATCGAAGTCTCTCCGTGTTATAATACAGATATATACGACGGTTTTAAAGTCTGGCTTCTGATTGGTCAGAAGTAGGAGTGCAGCTGTCAATCAAATCACAGGTTTATATTAATGCACTGGTTCTAATACGTTATTGTTTCCACGTCAACTTTTTTTTAAAAAAATGTTAAATCTGTACGCGGACTTTATGATTTGCTGTTTATCAGTAACAGTAGGTCAAGCTGCAATTTTTTTGGTCTCATTAACTTCAACAGAAAGTGAAAAAAAACTGAGAGGCTGCTGAGGGAACGATTGTTTTCAGCTGCTGTAACGAAAGTGAGAACAGGAACCAGTTCTGCAGACGTTCTACAACATTAAGCGTAGCTATAAACGGTGAACCGTCGTGGTATAAGAGGAATAAACCACTTCTTAATGATCATTACATTCATCCTGAATTATTTAAAATAATGTAACTGAACAAGCAATTTATCTAACACACACACATACACATTCTCACACCGAGGGGCAATTCATCTAGGATACACACATACATTCTCACACCTAGGGGCAATTTATCTAGGATACACACATACATTCTCACACCTAGGGGCAATTTATCTAGGATACACACATATACATTCTCACACCTAGGGGCAATTTATCTAGGATACACACATATACATTCTCACACCTAGGGGCAATTTATCTAGGATACACACACATACATTCTCACACCTAGGGGCAATTTATCTAGGATACACACATATACATTCTCACACCTAGGGGCAATTTATCTAGGATACACACATACATTCTCACACCTAGGGGCAATTTATCTAGGATACACACATACATTCTCACACCTAGGGGCAATTTATCTAGGATACACACATATACATTCTCACACCTAGGGGCAATTTATCTAGGATACACACATATACATTCTCACACCTAGGGGCAATTTATCTAGGATACACACATACATTCTCACACCTAGGGGCAATTTATCTAGGATACACACATACATTCTCACACCTAGGGGCAATTTATCTAGGATACACACATATACATTCTCACACCTAGGGGCAATTTATCTAGGATACACACATATACATTCTCACACCTAGGGGCAATTTATCTAACACACACATATACATTCTCACACCTAGGGGCAATTTATCTAGGATACACACATATACATTCTCACACCTAGGGGCAATTTATTTTAGCCCCTAGACCTCAACCTCCTGGCATGTCTTTTGGGAGGTTGGAGGAAACCCACACGGACACGGGGAGAACACGTGAAACTCCACACGGACACTAACCCGAGCTCAGGATCCAGCTGGGAACCGTGAAGCCGCGATGTGGCAACGCACCGCCGTTCTTGTGTCACGTGACACTATATCATTATCATACGGGAAAAACCACTTGGGGTTGTGCTGTTACAGAAAACTAAGCAACAGCTGGGTGGTGTAATGAAGTGGAGTTACCGTCACCACCCTGATGCGGCTCATTTTCCAATCACAGCACATGCTTCATTCCTCTCCCACAACAGCAATTTGCCAACGATTACAATTTTCTATTTAGCAAAGAACACCATGTCATACTTTTTATCCATTTATAGCTACATTTCATGTTTTGGAAAGTCCGCAAAACAAGTTAGTTCCTGTTCTCACTTACATTAAGCCGGCGTTTTGTTGAAACATGGGTTTTGTTTGACATAAGAGTAGTAAACTCCAGGGCTGAGCGATGCGAGGATATGATATCATTATCATCATAAATTATATCACAGTACACCTTTCTATTGTGGATGATATTGTGATATCTTTTTATTCAAATTTATTTTATGTTTTTTTTTTAATGACTATCAACTAAATGGAAGAAGCTGGTGTGATTAAAATTTTGTATTAATCTTTAAAATTGTAAAAAAAATAAACAAATAAATAAATGAAATAAAATAATAACAATTAAAAAATCCCCCTTACAGTGTTCTGTACAAAAAAAATTTAAAAAATGAAAATATAAAAACTTACATTTTTCTTAACCTTAAAAAAAGTTGAGTATTTTTTAATATATATTTTAGGGCTGGACAATATGACAAACAATATCTATATTGTAATAAATTACATTTTGTGATATCTTTTTTTTATTATTACAGTTATTACTGGAAGATTTGATGTTCGAGCTGTTTACAGAATCTTTAAAACTTATTTATTAAAATGTATTTTTTTTCCTTTTTCAGTTTAAGTAATGTATGTTTGTTTAAATTAAATATTAAATATATAAAAATATTAAATTAAAAACAACAATGCACTCAGTTTTTGTGGCCAGTTTGTTACCAGTCCTGTATATCATGACCGTGTATCGAAGAAAGTCTTCAGGTATGATATGATATTTTTTGTACATACATCTGGATAGACAGATAATCAGACGTCCAAATCCCTGTGGTACCCTCCTCCCTGATCTCTGATCCCTCCTCCCTGATCTCTGATCCCTCCTCCCTGATCCCTCCTCCCTGATCCCTCCTCCCTGATCTCTGATCCCTCCTCCCTGATCCCTCCTCCCTGATCTCTGATCCCTCCTCCCTGATCCCTCCTCCCTGATCTCTGATCCCTCCTCCCTGATCTCTGATCCCTGATCTCTGATCCCTCCTCCCTGATCTCTGATCCCTCCTCCCTGATCCCTCCTCCCTGATCTCTGATCCCTCCTCCCTGATCCCTCCTCCCTGATCTCTGATCCCTCCTCCCTGATCCCTCCTCCCTGATCTCTGATCCCTGATCTCTGATCCCTCCTCCCTGATCCCTCCTCCCTGATCTCTGATCCCTCCTCCCTGATCTCTGATCCCTCCTCCCTGATCTCTGATCCCTCCTCCTTGATCCCTACTACCTGATCCCTCCTCCCTGATCCCTGCTCTATTAAATGCGTTAAAGGGTACATTATCCCAACACTCATCCTTCCTAACTGCACTCATCCACGAGCTTCAAGCATGGCTTCTACCCCCTAGCCATCAGAAGGCTCCTTAACCTCATTAGAAACACTTAAACATTTAAAACTAAGTGTCTGTTGTTATTGTACTGCATTACTGTTACACTGTTACACTGTACACACATCACTCTTTACACATACGATTCTTCCCACTTCTTCATGTTACAACGCACAGCTTGTGTCTGTGGATAAGTGTGACGCCGTCTCTTGTGGTCCGAATGCTGGAACTCCTTCGTATATCATTTTACAGAATAATCATGGTTCCATCTGCGTTCGGGCAAGGTTCAGATTTTTACTTTCTAAGACCTGTCTCAGAATTTCAATAATGTAAATCTGAAGGTCTTGTTTTGTTGTAAATGTAAACTTCAGTACTTTACTGAAAGGTGTGGTTCTCAAACTGAGGTGCAGAAAGCAGAGCCGACGGTTTCCGCATCCACTTGGACTCGTCTCTGAATTACTGCCATTTGTACTCAGACTTGTCTCGCTAAATATGATCCTGGGCTCAACTGAGAGTTTGTAAAAATAGTGTTTTCTTTTTTCATGCACAAAGTTTAACAAGAAATAATTCCTTCTAGAAAACAACTTAATCATTGGTGCAATGCAGGACTAAAGCCAACTAGCTGAAGCAAAGGCTTGGGCTTGAAAAAGGTGGATTTTTGACTTTTGACTTTTTTTTTGACTTGGCTTAACGTTCTTAAGACTCGATCTCGACTTGGCTTCGATCTAGACTTAGCTTCAACATTCTTAAGACTCAGTCTTGAAGGATCTTGACTTGGCTTCGACCACCTTAAGACTTGATTTTGACCTGGGTTCAATGTTCTTAAGACTTAATCTTGACTTGGCTTCAATCTCGACTCAGTCTTGTCTAGTCCTGATCTTGGCCTTAAGAATGGCGTCTTGACTACAGCTAAGACAAGTGGTTTGCGATTTTTTTTTTTTATTTGTTACCACAGTGAAACCACAAACCACCACTGTCCATTGTTCTTATAATCATCAGCCTATTCGACTGGTTACTTGATTGTAAAGGGTTTAATCCAAACCTTAAAAATGTAAAAAAAATATTCTGTTTAAAAACATAATCCTATAAATAATGTTAACTTGCACCATAATGGGATGTGTTTGTGAAAAGTTCAGGAATAAAAAGCTCCATAAACATCTGGAACACATTCTAATAATGAGTCTAACATCTGAACAGCTGGAATATGTTCCAAAAATACATTTATACTGAGTTTGCTTTAGAGTTTTGTCTCTCAAAATGGTTCTGGACTCAGACAGAACTTTATAATCCTAATGTCATGATGTATATCTGAAGAAAATATGATGCAGGTTCACTAAATGCCATTACTAATATAATATAACATAATATAATATTATTACATGCCTTATACAGGAGAAGCCTGATATCTGACAGAATGTAGTTATCTAGATTTACTAAAGAAGATGTTACAGGTGTGTAAACATCATTTCCACCGTTTCCTGTCATCTATAATGAGTAAGAAAGAAGATCCAGAGCGCAAAGAGCGCTTTACCTACATTATACAGAGTGCATAGTAAATGGTTAGCTTAGCATCCGGCTAACAACAGGTGATGTGTTTATCCGTACTGCCATGCTAGCTAGCTACCTAGCAACAACACCTCATTATTTACAACTGATTTAGCCATCAACGACATCGAAATCCACCTAATAAGACCATAAACTGACCACACAGCACGAGTTACTATTTAAAAAAGAAATAAACACCGCTGTATTTTCACTACCTTTGTCGGTTAAATCTCCGACGAGCCTCCGGTGCGCAGCAGAAGAAATGTGCGGAAGTGGCTCCGTGGGCGTCACCAAGCCTCCGCCATAGAGACAACTTCGACACGCCCATCACTGCCCACGTGTCTGCGCTGTGATTGGTCAACCTTCTTAGCCACGCCCACGCCCGGTTTCGCAATGGTAACCAGGGGGAAATTCCTCCTCGCGGTAAACAGCTGCGGTTCACTGATCAGCGGGCCAATAGCCTGCGTCCTTCTCCGACTCATTAGCATATTTAAAGAGACAGTGTCTCAGCTGTCACAGCTGCCTTTTTCCGTTTTAATAGGATATTATCAGGGTTATTAATTATGGGATTTCTAATCTTTTTGCACCTCTTTTCAATCCAATAAACAAACAAACAAATAAACAAATAAACAAACAAATGGAGCACAGGTTAATGTTATTTTTATAATCCAAAAATGTAAATATTAACAATAAAAGGGAGATTTTAGTTATTTATTGGAGTCATGAGCCATGGGGAGCTTAAATTGTTATTACTGAGCTTTAGATTAGATTTATAACTCTGATATATAAATAATAAAGTAGATGAGTTCCACCATCATTATGTAATGAACAAACTACTACTACTACTACTACTACTACTACTGCTACTGATAATAAATAAATAAATAAATAAATAATCATAAAATTTTTTAATAAAAATTCACACACCTTTGTGGCTATACATCATTTTGAGAACCAAGAATATGAATATACAAATTGTTTCAATTCCTCATTTTCCCACAGGTGATTTGACCTGACCAACCCAAATACCTCAATCAAAACCTATAGGAATTTCACTTTCTGAATGCAGACTGTGGTTTTATAACTTTATATCTACATACTGGCATGGTCACAAAAAAAAAACAAAGGAAGCTAGATTAAGTAATTCCTAAGTAACCAAGGATTTGGCCAAGAAGCTGCGTTCCCAGAAAATTTCAGAAGTGACATCACCGTGTAGAGCCCACTATTAGTCAATAGTAAATTATTTGAGAATTTGTAAGTATTAAAAATAAAGATCACTTAAACACTGTAATCATTATGTCTGGTTAGATTAGTGAAGATGCCACATTGTGCTGTTCTAGTCAACAATGCACTAAAATCAAGAGATTAGAGCTATGTCTTAAAGAATACACAGCTTCGACCACACATCCCTGACCGAAGACACGTTTTAACTTTCATCTTGAGGAAACTCTTCTGAAATGTGTTCATCGTCCATGTTGAATGCTTAGCCTGTTACCTAGTAACGATTAACCAACCCTAATAACAGCACATGACTACCGACACATTTAAAAACATTATTTAATGCTTTAAATTATTAGAAATCCTTTCCACATATTGCACTGTAGCATTTCATTTTTGATAGGTAGTCCATAAATCCTGTTAGTAAACACATTTAGTCTTTAATCTTTTTATATCAGATCCTGGTTTAAAAACAGTAAGGATGACATTTGACTGATTTTAGCTTTGTTTTACTCATATCCTTTTCACTTACATTCCCTTATGTATTTGTGGCCTTATTTTAAACAGATTTCAAATCTGTTCACTTGCACTTTCACTATTTGTGGTCGTATCTCCACATCTGAGACTAATTCGACCTTCAGCAAACAATACACTGATAACATTTTGAAGAAGTTTAAATAGGGACGTTGATGGATATGTAGTATGGAATTGCTGTGACCTTGAGGACGATAAGTTAAAGAGACCTGAAAAGAGACCTTAATTCTTCTTTTTATGATCAAATGTGATTGATAACCACTTTTATAATGCACTGATGGAATTCTAGACAATTTGTCATATCCCTTAACACCATAAAGTTCCTAACTATGCTGTCATATGATTTCCATTAGCCTAAAATGTCAGCAATACAGCATGACTTTGCAAAGCTCTCTTTCAAAGCCATGTGTGAGATGTCACATAAATAGTGACATCTGGTGGAGTGATCACATGTTAAAAAAAAGACAAAAAGACAAGTAAAAGTGTATTATAACATTTTATGCCTCTGAAACTGCATATGAGAACTCGAGTAAGCATGTACGACTTCATGTGAATTATACGTGAAATATTAACGCGTGAAAATGAATTAATCATGTGTAAAAGTCTAATATTAGAAAATAAACACACATGTGCTTTCACTACCTGTAACAAATGTGTGAAGCGTAACATGTGAAGCGTGTGAGTCATGTGTAAACGTGTAGCATGATATGAAATCTCTCAGCTAAAAACATGCTTTTTACTTGAAAAAAAAAGAAAATGCTTATATGTACAAGATGAAACTGTACATTAGAATGAATAGTAACATGCTCTAGTTTACAGTTTGTACTTATGTACTTATTTAATCCATAAGACTCATGATCCAGTCAGTGGAAAATGATGCAAAATGCTAAACAGGAGTAAATCTGGAATTTATAAACTAACACTGATCATGGATTTCATGGCCCTATTAGCCTTACTATATGTATAAATACTGATGGTCACTTGAATATAACTTTATATACTTTATAAGAAGGATAAATTTACATAATGAACTGATTAAATGTAAAAATAAATAAATCATAGCAATTACATCCTGTGCTGAGCTGAATCCCGGACCTCTTCTAGTGCTTTATATTTCTAACCCATAATAACACATATTATCTAATAACTACATACAAAACAATGCAAAATGATGAAGTTATGAGTGAGGAGTGAAAATGTAGAGCTAAGTGTACTGCTCCTTTAGAATGTTTAACACGTTAAATAAAGCTGTAGAGATTAAAAACAGTGATATTTCAGTATATCAGTATATATATTATATACATGAGCGCTGATATTCAATGCATCTAAAAAGATCTTTCTGTGATTATAACTTGATTATAACTTAATGACAAGCTTTAGTGACATTATGTCTCCATATAACTGAGATAAAAACAAGGTATATGTTGTGTCCTTTCAACTTTACAAGCAAGTAAGTCTCCTATACCAATTTCCTTATCACTACACTGCCTTTAAAACATGAATTCTAAAGAAAAATTGCTTGCTATTAGCTATGGCTGTAGGAACGTTACTATGGTGTGTCTATTACTAACATGACAGTTAATGGTTAATGTGGTGAAAGTGGAGTATAACACTTATAATTATTATACAGATACTGTAGTAAACTGTCCTAATGACCATAAAGCACCACAGAAAGAACTACGTTAAGTAGACAGCTTTGTGTCAAGTACTCTATTCAGATAGTTTTATACTATAGTGAATGGAAAGATATTGTATCTCCATTAAAGACACAACAAAATTCTATATAACTTTGATTTGTATTCATAGCACAGACACACACATATACACAAACACACACACACACACACACACACATATATACACACAGCACTCACCTCCTCAGGCCGCTTGCATCCGTGAGGCGTATTTTAAGGAAACTGGTGGCACTGGGGGAAGTGTTAGCTATGCTTTTCGACAAAAAGGGGGAATTCCCGCATAGTGGTAGGGCCCTGATATTTTTTAAGCTCTAAAAAAAAAAAAAGGAGGGGGGACCTGCTGTTTGCTCAACAGTCTGCTTGGTTAAGTGTTAACACAGAGTGTGTGGATCAGCATGGACACACTCCACACTTTTACTATGTTCATGGTATGGTATGACTCCAGGAAGGAAACATTTACCTAAAAGCACAAGGTTAAACCCATCTGTTTGAGTGGATTATGCATACTGACTCTTAGTTCTGTGCAAAATTGAACATGAAGTCTATTCCAGCGCAAGAAAGATAGAAAGTACTTGAACAAAAGCTTCAAAAACTCCAAATTATGTACCGTAAGTGAATTATTTGCTATAAGTCTTTGTCCAAACAGATGGTTCAGGAATGTTACGTCATTTAGAGTGAATTTAAAGCCACTCTTTGACTAACTTTTTTTTGGAAGCACGAAGAATGACTCCTACCAAAAAAAGGAAAAACATTAATAAATAAATAAATAATAATAATAATAAGCAACAGTCAATGTACAGATGTTGAAATGCTAAACCATTATTTTTGCAAGAATTGCTTTTTCTAGCATACTTTTACACACTTCTGCATATTTTTATTTCAAATATATATATATATATATATATATATATATATATATATATATATATATATATACACTGTATACAGAAGTGCAAAAATCTACTTGTGTCAGTGAACTAGAACATGCTAAAATTCTGTTGCACAAATTCTGTTTCTTTTTTTTTTTTTATTTCTGCGTGTGTGTACTTGCAGGCATTTAGGTCAAACTGAAAACACAATCCTGATGGTTTATTTGCGTTTTTCTTCCTAATCGCACGTTGGTCTCGCTGCTGCTGCTGCCGCTGCTGCATAATCAATGCTGTCTGGGATGTTGGCCTAGTGCAGGGGATTTCCTAGGCTCACAAGTTCTTTTTTTTTTCTTCTTTCCTCTTTTAACTCAAAGATGGCCTGACAACAGCGCACACACACACACACACACACACACACACATGTATATACACACACACACACACAGACAAAAATGTGCACTCGAGCACACATGCACATATAAACACAGATGCAGATGTGAAGGGCCTCTTTGATACAAAATTCAAGACTAAATGTGCCTCAGAATTGTGTTCAGCACTCTACTGAACTGGAATGAACTCTCCTGTAGTTAAATTAAATTTCACTCAGTTCAGTTTAATCAAATTTCATTCCACTAACACACATCACGAAAGTGTTCCTCGCTGTGCTCGATGATACAGCCATCAGAACTGTAAGAATTGGCCAAAACCTGAAACATGGTCTTATTAAAAATGTATATGCAGTCAAATAAGTGAGTCTGTGATCTGCAAACGCCTTTTACTGAGCTATCTGATTATAGTACAGATGTTATAGTGAAGACTTTACATATGGAAGTGCATGCATTACATTACTAACAATGCAGTGCAGATAATACAGTACATTTATTGCAGTACTGACATTACTGACATTACAGTGCTGACATTAAAGGGAAGACATTACAGTGCTGACATTACACTACTGACATTACAGTACAGATGTTATAGTGAAGACTTTACATATGGAAGTGCATGCATTACATTACTAACAATGCAGTGCAGATAATAGAGTACAGTTATTGCACTACTGACATTAAGCTGCAGACAGTACTGACATTACACTACTGACATTAGAGTGCTGACATTACAGTACTGATATTACACTACTTACATTACAGTACTGATATTACAGTGCAGACATTATAGTATGGGCATTACAGTACTGACATTACATATGGAAGTAGACATACAGTGCATTGCAGACATTATATACAAAAGGAAAGACATTACAGTGCAGACATTACAGTGTTGACATTACAGTGCAAACAGCGCAGACATTACATATAGAAGTAAAGCCTCTACAGTATAATGTCTAACAATGCTGACATTCAATCACAAGGAAATTTCACACAGTTATAATGCTGAATAGTTTAAGAAAAAAAGATGAATTGCAGCAGGGAATTTCCTCAGGTCAAAGCATCTCCTTCCTCTTCCTCTCTGTAAGGCTGTAAGGTGCAAATATAAATAGAGATAGTGATAGAAGAGTGATAGAAGAGGATCGCTCTGCTTATCTCAGCTGTAAGTGCAGACATTATATATAGAAATAAAGACATTACAGTTCTGATATTATAATGCATACATTATGTAAGAAAGAACAGACATTACAGTGCAGAAATTAAAGTACAGACTTTACAGTACTGACATTACAGTGCAGATTTTACAGTACCGATATTACAGAGCAAACATTACAGTGCTGAAATAGAAGAAAAGCCATTATAGTACTGTCATTACATATGGAACTAGATATATAGTGAAGACATTATGCATACAGGGCATATATATATATATATATATATATATATATATATATATATATATATATATATATATATATATATATATATATATATATATATGTATATATACACACACACACACACACACACACACACACTGGTCAGTCAAGTAAAAAATCACTGGCAGGTGAAGTGAATAACACAGATTAACTTGTTACAATGGCACCTGTCAAGGAGTGGGATCTATTAGGCAGCAAGTGAACAGTCATTTCTCGAAGTTGATGTGTTGGAAGCAGGAGAAATGGGCAAGTGTAAGGATCTGAGCGACTCAGACAATGGACAAATTGTGATGGCTAGAAGACTGGGTCAGAGCATCTCCAAAACAGCAGGTCTTGTGGGGTGTTCCCGGTATGCAGTGGTTAATACCTACCAAAAGTGATCCATGGAAGGACAACGGGTGAACCAGAGACAGGGTCGTGGGTGCGCAAGGCTCATTGATGCACATGGGGAGCGAAGGATAGCCCGTCTGGTTCAAACCCACAGAAGAGCAGCTGTACCACAAAAATAGTGAAATATTTAATGCTGGCTATGATAGAAAGGTGTCAGAACACACACTGCATCACAGTTTGCTGCGTATGGGGCTACGTAGCCGCAGACCAGTCAGAGCGCCCATACTGACCCCTGTCCACGGCCAAAAGTGCCTACAATTGGCACGTGAGCATCAGAACTGGACCATGGAGCAAGAAGGTGGAAGGTGGAAGAAGGTGGCCTGGTCTGATGAATCATTTTTTCTTTTACATCATGTGGATGGCTGGGTGCATGTGCATCGCTTACCTGGGGAAGAGATGGCACCAGGATGCACTATGGGAAGAAGGTAAGCCGGCAGTGTGATGCTCTGGGCAATGTTCTGCTGGGAAACTTTGGGTCCTTCATGTATTCATGTATTCTGCATTTATGTGGATGTTACTTTGACACGTACCACCTACCTAAACATTGTTGCAGACCAAGTACGCCCCTTCATGTCGACGGTAATCCCTAATGGCAGTGGCCTCTTTCAGCAGGATAGTGCGCCCTGTCACACTGCAAAAATTGTTCAGGAATGGTTTAAGGAACATAACAAAGGTTCAAGGTGTTGACTTGACCTATAAATTCCCCAGATCTCAATCCAATGGAGCATCTGTGGGATGTGCTGGACAAACATGTCCGATCCGTGGAGACCGCACCTCACAACTTACAGGACTTAAAGGATCTGTGCCAGATACCACAGCACACCTTCAGAGGTCTTGTGGAGTCCATGCCTCGACGAGTCAGAGCTGTTTTCACAACACAAGAGAGACCTACACAAGATTAAGCAGGTGGTTTTAATGTTAAGGCTGATCAGTATATATATGTGTATATAAGGAAAGACATTGCAGTACTGATATATTACATATGGAAATAAAGATATTACAATACAGAAATTACTTATATGACATTACATATGAAAGTACATATGTTAAAGGTACATATGTTACAACACATACAGTATGGAAGTACAGACACACTAAATATAGAAATATGTTTGTGAAATGTAACAACTTTTAAAGCAAATGTAAGTAGGGTTGTGGCTCACAGTGATAACATCATAAAACTGTTATATACGACAATTTAACTTTGTACAACTTTCCACACCTGCAAAGATCCCTGCAAATGCAAATGACTCTTTACACCAATTCACAGTGAGCACCCAGACCACATATAAGAACATAGGGGCCTCTTTAGGTGAGGATGTGGATCAGTGTGTTGGGGCCTCTTTTTTAAGTGTAGCTGTCAGGCATAATCTGCATGGCCAGAAACATATTCAGTAATATGACTAGTAATGTTCATATTAACAATGAAATCCTTTGTGATAGCATAGACTTTTATTGAGTCACATTTATTAAGTGTAATACTGTATTCATAAGCTTAACACTGACATAATAATGGTCTATTAACAATGAAAAACGTGAGAAAATGTCTAACAACGCTGATTCTCAACCACAAGGAACTTTCACACTGTTATCATGCTGGATAATTTGAGATTTCTGCATTACATATAGAGAAAAAAAAAAGATGAATTGCAGCAGGGAATTTCCTCAGGTCAAAGCGTCTCCTTCTGCTTCCTCTCTGTCAGGTGCGAATGTAAATAGAGGTAGTGATTGAAGAGGATTGCTCTGCTTATCCCAGCCGTGAGCACAGACAGAAACAAATCCCCACTGATGGGTTTTGTGTGCGTGTGTGTGTGTTAATATTCTTATAAAAACCACACACAGTTAAGCCATTGTTAAACCCATACTATATTTCAGTCAAGTTAAAATAGAGATTAGCACAAAAGCTCAACTAATGCTAGTCACTTTACACTTGTTAGCATAAAATTGCAACATAGATTTTTTTAGTGACTAAAATTCCCAAATGATGCAGCTTGGAAATAATGATTTTACAACACATATAGTTATTAGGGGCCAAGCAACAGTTTTGTAAGTATTACAGCCAGTCCACAACACAATAGTTTGTGGACATCAGACCTATATGTGGTTCTTCCCCATACTGTTGCCACAAAGTCTGAAGCACACAATTGTATAGAATGTCTTTGTATGCTGTAGCATTACAATTTCCCTTCACTGGAACTAAGAGGCTGAAACCTGTTCCAGCATGACAATGCCCCTGTGCACAAAGCGAGCTCCATGAAGACATGGCGTGTGAAGGTTGGAGTGGAAGAACTCGAGTGTCCTGCACAGAGCCCTGACCTCAACCCCACTGAACACCTTTGGGATGAACTGGAACACCGACTGAACCCCAGACCTCCTCACCAACATCAGCGCCTGATCTCACTAATGCTCTTGTAGCTGAATGATCACAAATCCCCACAACCACGCTCCAAAATCTAGTGGAAAGCTTCCCAGAAGAGTGGAGCTTATTATAACAGCAACGTGGGGACTTAATCTGAAATGGGATGTTCAACAAGCTCATATGGGTGTGATGGTCAGGTGTCCACATACTTTTGGTCAAAAAAAGGAAATTTTATTTGACTTATTTCCAAAATTTTGGAGCTTTAAATAGGCTGGCTATTTGGTTGGGTCAAGGTTGGGTGCCAACATTGTGCCACCATAAATTTGTCCATTGGGCCAACGTTGGGCCACCAGGGATGACAGACATTCACTCACTTCTCTCTCTCTCTCTCTTTCTCTCTCTCTCTCTCTATCATACCATGATACCACTCAGTTTTAAAGTATATAAATGTATGTGGTTCGTGGCCAGCGTTCCCAGGAAAGACCAGGCGACGTTTCTCCAATCTTCAACTGTCCAGTTTCTAGTCTGTGCCCACTGTAGCCTCAGATACCTGTTCTCAGCTGATGTGGTCTTCTGCTGTTGTTGCCCAACCACCTCAATGTTCGAACGTGTTGTGTGTTCTGAGAGCATAGCGTATATATACTGTGCATTAATTTTGTAGGGTATTACAGTAGGGCATTATTTTTTATTACAGTTGATTAGTTTACCTACGATTTTCAAATAAATAGAATAAAAGAAACAAGCGTTACATTAAATAAAATGCCTACATCTTTATATTTAAAGGTTTCTTCATCATCTACTCTCATATGGTAGCGTGACTCTAAAGGAGTGTATCAAGTGTAAAACAAATGTGTCTAATTAGAGTGAGTCGGACTGGCCTTTTCCAGGTAGAGCTAGAATTTTTTCCCAATAAAATAAATAGTCACAAACAATTCTCAGTTCACGTAACTATTCCTCACTTAGATTTTCTAATTCTAGAGAATTTAACTTGCAGACAAAATAAAAAAAACTTGCTATATGTATAGATGGCAACTTGCTATATGTATAGATGCTTAATTACTGTAAAGAAATTATTAAAAAAATATATAGGTTTGAAATAGTTAAGAAGATGAAATCCATACACATACAGTACCGTGCAAATGGAAAGAAACTCTGTGAAATGAAAATGCTTTCAAAAATAATGAAAGGAAAAATGTTTACATATCATATAAATATCAAATAAGTGCGAATAGCAGTAAACAATATAAAATTAATTCAAATCAATATTTGGTGTGACTGAATTTGCCTGTAAAACTGGTTTATACTTAATTAATTAATGCATTTAGAAACCTAAAATTTTACTGACACGATGTTAAAGACATAAAATAAACATTTTATGCAAACTTTCTAGCAAAAAGCTAAACTTCCTCACAGTACTGTGTACATGCAGTACACATATATGTATATTCAGTTTATATGTGTAGATCTCACCAGAAGTAGAAGTAGATCTACTGGTTAGCATAAAATTCCAACACTGAAGTTTTTAGCAATTTAAATGTGATTCATATACAGTATGTGGCACTGAAATCCACATTTCACATACTATACAGTGCATATGTGTTTATTTTGCAGAGAATAAATGCACTCATAAATGCACTCACTAGCATATACAGAAATAAGGTATACTTATTTTTAACTTTATGTAGCTTTATGTAGCCCTGTCAATATTCACTGAACAAAATAATGAAACCTGAGAGCAGTAGGATCAACATTTTTATTTCGTTGTTCACTTTAGTGAGACGTTATTCTGAGCTTTATTACTCAAAAGCACTGATGGAGTAATTACACTTCAATTCCATCTTCACATGAAGCCACTGAGTAAAACGGTAAAAAATAAAACTGATTCACAAGACACAGTGACAGCGGCAGGGTTGAGCTGGGGAGGGAGCAGTTCAAAGGTCATCAGCTTTGGCATAACTGTGGCGACAGCAATCACAGCACATCAGGTTTGGTGAAAGAGGACCGGATCACAGCGCAACGTCTGCTAGCCCGACACGGCTCAGACTCCTAATCCTCACCACCGCAGAGGATTAGCAGGGTTTTACGGTAATCTCCTGATGTGTCTCCCTGGAAACACAACATTATACCACGTTCAGTAAAGCAGTTTCTAAAACAAATAATAATTTAGATTTTAGTTGTATTAACTTGTTAAAGCACAACAGGTGAAGGCTGTGAAGAGAAAAAATGGCTTTATAACGTTTTCATTCTTACACACACACACACACACACACACACACACACACACACACATATATATGTTTTTTTTTTTTTTACGCAAGGATAAGTTTGGCGAAAAATACAATGTACACAATGTTCTCCGCTCACAAATTTTGCAGATGATTATATAGTTTCAGTTCAGACATTTTGTTGTTTTTTTTTCAATCAAATAAAAACTGTTCTTGTACAAAATAATTTCTACACAATTGAGATTTTGTAGATTGTTGGTGTCATCTGAAGTGAGCATATGAATATTTAAATATGTATTTGTTTTTTTGTAAATTACTTCTTAGCTAAACTAAAACTAAAGATGCAAATCACCAAACAATTATTTAGAGTAAAAGGAAAAATTGTGTACATATGAATTTTCACAGAATTATTCTTTTAATAATAATAATCATCATCATCATCAACATCATCATCATAATCATAATCAATCAAACATACAAACAAACAATCAGATAATACATAATAATGTCTGTGAAGGTTTGCAGTTATCCAGGCCATTTTAAAACATCTAGTATCAGTAGTATCTAGTATTCAAGCTGCTTGCTGTTAGAATAATGTTAATAATTATGATCTCTGTCATTTCTAAGTGAGATCACAGACATACAGTGTGCACATCCTTAAAATGCAATTTATTAATTTATAGCAGCAAGACACTTTCATGTGTTAGGTCTCACAGATGTTCCTTCATTATCAAGGAATAAAAAGGGTCAGATTGTGTTTGTTAAGATATTAATAATGAAAATAAAGTCCTCTGAGCAGCTTTTCTTCTTTTTTCTTGATATAGATTACATGGTCACTTGCACTGTACTCCATACTAACTCACTTTCTCTTCCTGGCACTTTATCAGTGCTACACTTTCATTTGCATGTCCATTAGAAGCTAACTGCATTTCCTTTGCTTTATACTTTGTATCTAAATCTAATCTAAATCTAATCTAATGTTATAACTCTGCATGTCCTACACTGAGACTAGGGTCATAGCAACAGTTTTTGTGAAGCTGTTTTTTTTATTGTTTAGGACTGTTGTCTTGCTGCAGGATACACCCACTTTTCATTTTTAGCTTCTTTGTATTTGTAGAAAAATTGTCAAAGACAGGTATGATTTCCATTTTAGCATTCAAAAATGATGAGGGTGCAAACTCTTGCACTCAGCTGCTTCAAATGAGACAATTTTGGATAAAAGATGAAATATCTATGGAGCATAAATCTTCACCCAGGAGCAGGTACTATAATACTGTAATTTACTATGAGACTGTAAGTTACTATGAGACTGTATGTTACTATAAGCTGAGATTTGTCTTTTTAACTTTATGTTAAAGCTGATACTAAAACTGTCTAATATCTAATATATCTGACAGTTTTAGTATCAACTTTAACATAAATCCATGTTATAAGCTATAAGTATCTATTTGGATCTGCCTTTTCCTGTTAGAGCTAGAATTTCTTTCCAATAAAATAAAAAAGTCATAAATATTTCTCAGTTCACTTTTACCTATTTCTTACTTAGATTTTCAAATTCCAGAGGATTGAACTTGAACCCATTTCTTGAAGTTTAATCAACAATGGTCAAAACCATTTGGCAGTATAGAGTAAACTGGATGTTTACTAACCTGGCAAGTGTACTGTATGTACATTGGATATAAAAAGTCTACACATCCCTGTAAAAACTGCAGGTTTCTGTTATGTAAAAAAATGAAACAAGATAAATCATGTCTGATCTTTTTTTCACCCTTTAATCACATGTTCAAAAGTAATTATCATACAGCTGTCATCAATGAAGTGATTCTGATTAACCCCAAATAAAGATCAGCTGTTTCTATAGGATTTTCCTCACATATTGGTTTCATCTAACTGTCCACAAAGAGGATCTGATTGTCAAAAGGTAATGATCAGGAGAGAGGTACAAAAGAATTTCCAAAATGTTAGATGTACCATGGAACACCGTGAAAGCCATCATCAACAAGTCATCACCAAGAACAGGACAACAAAAAAATGACAAAAGGACAAGAAGAGAATTTATCAAGGAGTCTGCCAAGAGACCTACAGCAACTTTATAGGAGCTGCAGGAATATCTGGCAGGTACTGGTCGCTCCCTGTATGTGACAACAATCTCTCGTGTTCTTCACATGTCTGGGCTATGGGGCAGGGTGAAAAAAACACCCAAACATACACCAAACCACGTGGCAAAATGTGTTATGGTCTGATGAGACCAAGGTAGAACCTTTTGGGCATAATTCTAAAAGATATATTTGGTGCAGAAACAAGACAGCTTATCACCCAAAGAACACCATTCCCATGGTGAAGCATGGTGGTGGCAGCATCATGCCATGGGGCTGATTCTCTTCAGCTGGGCCCGGAGCTCAAGTCAAGATAGAGGGAATTATGGATAGCTCCAAATACTATCTATTGTGACACAAAGTTGCAGGCCTCTGTTAGACTGGTAAGGATGAAAAAAAAAAATTTCAGCACGATAATGGCCGAGAAACAAAAAGCCGAGTCAGCAAAAGGAGTGGCTTCAGAAGAAGAAGATGAAAGATGAAAAAACACTGAGTGCTGTTTTCCGAAGAAAAAGGAGCTTTAACAAAGTATTAGTTAAGGGGTGTGCACACTTATGCAACCAGGTTATTGCAAAGTTTTTCCTTTTTTCCCCTAAAATTTTTATGTGTGTTTTTCACCCGAATTGTGTGAAAATCTGACATGATTTATCTTGGGTTCAAAAAAACCTGCAATTTCAACAAGGGTGTGTAGTGTGTACTTTTTATATCCACTGTATTTACTGTATTAAATGGTAACATCTAGTTTAAGGAACACATACTTCACAAGAGGTTAATTAAGGTCTTATTATTTGTTTAATTAAGCTCAAATAAGATACTATTCACTATGTAATACTTTTTTTTCATCAATATATGTATTGGTACATAGCTGGAGATATGTTATATGAAAATCTCTAATAATCATATTATTAGTTGTGGTAGTGTATAATAAATGTTTTATTAAAAGACTGTTATATAAATTGGTGAGCATTAAAAAATAATAATCTCAGTTCACATCTTATTAGTTCTAATCCTTCATGTTATAGCTTTAGGTTCTAAGTGACGTCTGCAGTTTATGGTTGAATGTGTTATGGTTTATGGTGTTATGTGCACCTTAATATAAAGTGTTACCTATTAAATGTATAGAATACTGGAAATAAAGATACAATGCAAAAAAAAATGCAAAGATTGCAATGAACATCTGTGTAGCATGAATTTTCACGCTGATTTTAAAAAAAAGGATCGTAACTCATAACGCAGTCTTTGTTTTGTCTCTCCAGTGAAGTTTTGTCTGCATGTAAACACACAGGCGTGTAGCAGCTGCGAAACACTCTGCACAAATAGTTCCTGCACCATCTGCCAACTGACGACGTAGATTTAAGTGTTTTTAAAGATGTCTGTGATACTCATGGGAACATACAGAATCGAAACGGTTTTGCAGTGCTTCGTTTGGACACTGTTTTGCACTTTGTCAAACCCTATCAGTCAGAAACCCATTTTAAACGCAGGTTATTATTTATCTTCAAAGGGAGTTTTGATGGTAGAGCCGGTGTAGACCTGTTAGAGCGCACTTCCTGTCTCGGCGCTCTGCACCAATCTGACGCTGCATGCTGAGGAAGTTGAGCGCACTGGGGAAATTCCTAAACAGCTGAGCTGAGCACACACACCACAGAAACCTGCTGTGCTCTCCGTTCCCCCCTCCTCTTCAACCCCAAAGAGGATGTGCAACGTTCACACATGTACAGAACAGGACATCTTGCACACAACTCCTTCATTCATACATACACAACACATACACACATACACACATACACACACACAGACACACAATGCTGAAATACAGGGACACTTACGACCATCGTCTCTACCTGGATGAACTCGTGCAGCGAGGCATCATGAGTGTCCTTGAACTCTTTGCGGATGTTGAAGAGGTCGATCTCGGAGCGAGACACCATGATGCGGATCAGGGCTCGGTCGTCTGTGCCCAAACCCTGCAGAGACAGGAACAACATGGTCGCATATTTATTATGTGAATCTAAGGAAGCACATTGAGGTTGAAGGCTTGTTTACAACATGCCGAGTTAATACCAAAGACCACACAATCCACACACAAAACATGACCTTTTATTGGCTCGAGATATAACATCCTGTGTAGCTCTGAGGGCACATAAAATATACAGTACCAACTAACATTTGTGAGTGTGTGTGTGTGTGTGTATTAATATCACAATGAACATCCCTGCAGTGGGTGAGGCCAATTTCACATGCACAAAATTCTAGCATCTCAGAGATCTGCTGCCATGATTAAGAGTTACACGTGTATACTTGTAGTCTGATTGAAATCTGATTGCTGTTTTAAATGTCACATACAAATCAGCTCATAATACTTAATCGACTTCCTGAGCTATTCCCCATTCCCCGATTGCTGTGACATGATGCAATACAAGGGTTTTGGTTATAACATGGGGTTTGGTTATTATGTATAATGCCAGTTTTAGCATCATATAATTTATGAAGCAATGTTTGTGAAAGGTTTTGGTTATAATGTAATGAGTAGAGAGGGAGTTTTGATTACAACAGCACGTATTGGAAGGGTTTTGGATATGATGTAATGCAGGGGTTCCCAAACGTCTTGGCCAAACAACCCCAAATGGACATTATGAATATTCTGTGACACCAAGCCTTGACCACCTAAATTTTTTTTAAAATTCCAGATTCCTGCGAAATATGTACATTGCATTTTGTCAGTAAAATACAGTATGTGTAACAAAAGTGACCGAAAGCCAAAGGAATATTCCTTGCACTGGCTTAGCAGCCTAGTGGGAAGGGTGGACTAACACACCTTTTCAAAAAGTCAAAAATGGTTATGGTTTTGGTTATAATGTAATGGATTAGGAGAGTTTTGGTTATAATGTAATGGATTGGGAGTGTTTTGGTTATAATGTAATGGATTAGGAGAGTTTTGGTTATAACGTAATGGATTAGGAGAGTTTTGGTTATAATGTAATGGATTGGGAGAGTTTTGGTTATAACGTAATGGATTGGGAGAGTTTTGGTTATAATGTAATGGATTGGGAGCGTTTTGGTTATAACGTAATGGATTGGGAGCGTTTTGGTTATAACGTAATGGATTGGGAGAGTTTTGATTATAACGTAATGGATTGGGAGAGTTTTGGTTATAATGTAATGGATTAGGAGAGTTTTGGTTATAATGTAATGGATTGGGAGAGTTTTGATTATAACGTAATGGATTGGGAGAGTTTTGGTTATAATGTAATGGATTAGGAGAGTTTTGGTTATAACGTAATGGATTGGGAGCGTTTTGGTTATAACGTAATGGATTGGGAGAGTTTTGGTTATAACGTAATGGATTGGGAGCGTTTTGGTTATAACGTAATGGATTGGGAGTGTTTTGGTTATAATGTAATGGATTGGGAGAGTTTTGGTTATAACATAATGGATTGGGAGCGTTTTGGTTATAACGTAATGGATTGGGAGAGTTTTGGTTATGACAGTTTATTAGAATGGTTTTCCTTTGGACTTTTTGTTTTCTGTTATGGCATTATGCTGTATATTGGGAGGGGTTTTGCTGATGACTTAATAATTGGGCTGTTGACAGACATCTTAATCAATCTAGACTGTCTTTCTCAAAGCACTGCAGCACAAAGATCATCATTAAATGGTAGACATCACATCGAGCAATCTCTGCTTTTGGGAAACTAAAATAAGATATAGCTTGGGAAGCATTAAACTGTAGCTCACTGGGTCTATACAGAACTTGAACGCCATGATTCATACTGTGGACAAAAAATCAGTGGTCTGATGTCAGCACTTTAGTCACTCCGGAATTATCTGGAAAAGTGACTTTTGCAGATTTTGCAAACAGGAGATTATATATCACTAGGCCTTAATGGATTGGGAGCATTTTGGTTCTAACGTAATGGATTAGAAGTGGTTTGGTTATAACGTAATGGATTGGGAGCGTTTTGGTTATAACGTAATGGATTGGGAGTATTATGGGTTTGCAAATTTTGCAAGATTACATACCACTAGGCCTTGACTGAAATGAAATGTTTGATATTATTATAGTGACCCTGGTCATACCTTCATGGCTTTGTACAGGCGGTCTGCAAAGTAAGACGGCTGGTTCTTCACACTCCGCACTAAAACAAGGAAAGACATCGATGTTGTAAAATACTGACTATAGCTGAAGACCAAAGCCGCTATTCACTTAGCTTAACAGTCCAACGTCTTGCAAGAAGATTCTTACCAATAGCAAACATGGCATTTTTGACGTCCCCAGACATCTCCTTCTTAATGATCTGTTCAATGTCCTTGTTGGAGCACTTGACGAATTCCTGGAACACTATGGGGAGAAGACCAGGAATTAGCTATGGTGTTGTATTATTACCACCCAGAGAATATGGCCAAATTATGCCCTCTTGGGGCCATATTCCGAGTTGGTGACGTCAAAAGTTACATTATTATTTATACAGGAAGAGTTACTCATATTCAGAGTTGGGTTATGACCACGTTATGCACAGTAGATTTTCTGTGCTCCCCATTCAGATTCTGCAAAGCACCTGTGTGTCTCCAAACACAGACTTTTCTACTGTGTGTCTGTTCTCCTTTAATACAAATAACACTAACTATTCTGTGGGGGGAAAAAAAAGCGCTACCTTTTCTCAGATGCGGGAAACTCCTTGTGCACAGGATGCTCATGAACTTATCGATCCTCTCATCAGAGTCGGCATTGCAGGCATCTGCCAAAGCCTGAAAAAAGGAAAGAGAAGTTGTTCAGTCCAGCACTGACGCATGACCTCCTCTGATTTGGAGTGCTCAAAAATTCTCACTTTGCTAATAATAAATAAAGGAAAGCTATTTGAGGCCTTTTGGCATCATACAAATAGATCCACTAGAATTTGACCATCATGCATGATGACGTTAATGTTCGAATAAGTGCTGCCTTAACATGAACTTGGTTCCCTTTTTTCGGCTAAACTTAGTAGTATGACATCAGTAGGACCCAAAATTAACACAGCTAGTTTCGAAATACATATCTGTGGTGTTTTCCAAATAGAGTCTACCCTACAACATGCTAGCACAACTAATGTCTGTGATATCTGTGATATCTGTCATGTCCCACTCACCTGGGAATCTTCCAAAACTTTGGCCATGTCAGCTGGACCTTCTTCACGAGCTCCCTGCATACACACGGGGTGTAAATAATCAATCATTGAGAACAGTTAAAAACCTTCACCTTATGTGTATATGTGAGCGAGCGGCTAACCTGCGCCAGGGAAACCAGGATGCGACAGAAGTGTCCTGAAGTGTCCGAGTGGATGGCGTCTTCCAGACTCTTCTTAAAGGCTGTGGTGTGAAACGAGGGGTGAAATATAAACTCTTTCTGCTTTCTGAAATGTAAACGCTTATAAACAGCATTTTAAGGTCGGTAGGAGGTTCAGCAGACTCTGAACTCTCTTTAAAGATAATTTTAATGATAATGGTGATAATGATTTTAATGATGATAATAATAAGAAGAAGAAGAAGAGAGAAGAAGAAGAGAAAATGAGATTTAATTGGTTCTTCAGATCAAGAAGTTTAATTAGTGAGTCAAAATGTGTAAATTTGGATTTTAAAATGTGTATTAATATAGAATATGAGAAGAATGTAACCAGTTGCTGCTGGTGCCTTGTGCTTTAATACTGTTTTTAACACAGTCTGATTGACGTTTCCTCTTACGGGAATCCCCACCACCATCTTACAGGCGGTGCCATTACTTTATCAGCTCAAGTGAAGTTTGGTAAACGAGGGCTTGTAACACAGAGTCAAAATATCTCCAATATATCCAAGAATGCATTACAATCTGATGAATGTCTTTCTCAAATGAATAAAATATTTCAAATCCACCTCCCTATAATCTCTGACAGTATTTTCACTTATAAAGAGCTATTACATAATGACATTCAAGCATTTATTTTCATATATTTAAGATTGATATCCAACTAATAAAAAATGATCATAATATTCAGGGAAATATTTGAGAGGTTCTAAGAAGGATAAAAAAAAACACTTCTGTAATGATCTAAAAACATATGCTGTGATAAAGGGTTGCATTAACATTTCCATAATGTTAGTTTTTGTCTAACTAGGAATGTTGTGCTTGCAATATGTGTGTTTTTAGAACATTGCAGAAACGTTATTTCTACAACATTAAAATCTAACATTCGAAGAACATCTCAAATACTTTCAAGATTGATACCAATGTTATTGTAATGTTAGTGCAATGTTCTACAAAGGTTTGCTTGGCAATGTTATTAGAACTTTGCACACATTCCCAGTTAGACCAAAAGTAACATTATGAAAATTTTAACACAAACATTCTTACAAAGAAATATCTTGCAGTAATGTTGTAGGAACGTATATAAGCATTATGTAAAAAAAAAAAAAAAAAACGTTCTCAGAACACCCAGAAAACGTTGAAGTATCCTAAAGTAATGCAGACCAAGATCAAATATTTCTTTCCGTAGAAAGACATACTTCCAAAAGTAACAATGACGGATGAGGAGGAGAAACATGACATGATATTAGTAGATATTGTTATTTTTTTATGCAGTCAAAAATCCATACATATTCTGGCACAAAGAAAGAAGCTTAAGGATAAACACAATTTTGTCTTTTTAGTGATAGTGATGAATTGGGTACCAAAAGCTCAAAATAGTCACATGACTTGAACTTAAGCGAATAAAGAAATGGCAATAGCTGCATTCTTACTATAAGAAGTTCAATAACATTAGGTAATGCTGAAATGCTAGTTAGTTAACATTATGCAAGCTACCAGTTTGTCATTTACAAAAGTCTAATGCCAAGATGTTGGTCTCTTTCTTTCCTTCTTTTAACAGGAAGCATTTTTTTTACTGTTACACAAGACAAAAAAGTACATTTAATTTGAAACATTCTTCCAGCTATTTCTATGTTTTTTTTACATTCCATGGATGTTCAGTTAGTTTTGTTTACTAGAGTTTCTTTAATTGATTTGTTTCTTTAGTTTACATGTAAGTCATGCCGTACAGTTTGTTATTTTAGCAACCAAACACCAGTCACTTTCACGACAGCAATGAATGAGTTGAATAGAGAAATGCGACAGAGGTTTGGCGTCATTGGGCGTACACTGGAAAGGTGTTTTTCCCGCCTCCACATGTTCACAAATTGGACCAGCCTTTGCTTTGCTTTATCTTCATTAAAGTAAGAGCAGATGAGGCTAAATTGTGATTAAATTGTGTAGGGATTTGCTCGGATATTTTAAATATATTCATAAATAAAGCTAAAATGCACATAAGTCATGATTTCTAGATTTAAAACGAGTACCTGGAAGTATTTATTATAAGTATTTATTTCATGGAAATGGAACTAAATGTGAATGAAAGAAATAATTTTCAATTATACAAGTACAAATTGTGAAAATTTATACTCGTATAGTAACAAAGTACACTTACATAACTTCTTTCCACCTCACAGAAGAGAGGTGCAGCTTCTGTGTTATGTGATAAATGATAAAATATGTATTTTATTGATTATTTATTGAATTTATTGAAAGGATCTGATCGTCCTCATCAGTGTTTGTTCTTACTCAAGTAGTTTTTCGACTATTACTCTTACTTGTGTTGTTCCTTTTATTTAAAGGAAATATATTTGCAGTACCTTGAGGTTTCGGATGCTCTATATACACAGCTCTGCTAACCATAAACCAGCTTGGATCAGCAAAGAATTCATGCTGCTTTAAGCTGTTTTTTTTCTAACCCTAACCCCCAGCAGGAATTGTATCTATTTGAACCAGCTGATGTAAATTTAATACTTTATTCCACTAGCTTATGTCCAGTGAAAGGAAAACTCCACCATGAAACACGGTAAATGTGTTGAAATATTTGTCATGTGTTTAGTGATTCTGGTGCTGACGTGTTGGCTGGTGCTGTATTTTCATTGTTCCTGTGAGAAGGTAATGGTTGTGTGTTGCTCTGAGGTTGCAGGAGGACATTGTTATTGCTAGCACAGCTACAATGGCATTTAATAGGAGAAAAAAACTTCCAATGACCTTTCAACTTTCAAGTTTTCTTCAGCTTTATCCTTCACCTTTGTCCTGCAAGTGGCCACTCACACACATCACTAGATGATACCCGTTGTCCTGATTCATGAAGGGAAGTGTTCAAGGGTGTGTTCGAGACAGTAATGCCTCAAAGCTGTGAGGAGTTAGCGGTGTGTGATGCTTCCCCCTGGAGGACATTGCTAATGTACCACATTATTTATTTGAAAGCACAAACGAGTACTTGGCTGCTTCTGCAGAAAGAAGCACTGAATCCAGCTCTCTTTAGCACACACAAGCTATCTGGTCCTGGTCTCAAGCAGAAGTCCACCATTTTCTCTCAGCCTTCAGTGATTATTTCTCTTGATAGCTTTTTGTTTTTCTGTTTCATGTCTCACCTTTCTGATAGGCAGCACACATGGCCTGGATCTCCTGATTGCTCCTCGTTACCAGGATCTCAATCAAGGCGTGTTCATCTGTTCCAGCACCCTAAACACACACACACACACAAGCAGGATCGTTACACTGAAGGAAATAAGCTGAAAAACGACGTCATACTGGATTGAATTCATCTGGATCCAAAATGAATTCAAACTAATTTACATCAGAGTTTTACAACACACTGCTTGATGATTCTTCTGATACGGCTGAATCAATAAGTCAATAAAATCAAAATCAGAACCTTTCGTCACAAATTTCCTCTCTCAGCACAACCACAGCGAGGTGGTGTCGTTTTGTTTTGCGTTCTCGCCTGCCTTTGTTTTTATATTTCCATGTGCTTCTTTTTCCTGTTCTTGTTCTGTCTTCACCCCGTCCTATCATTGGTGTGTTACCTGATTGTCTGCACCTGTTCTGTGTTTCGGTCTTTGATTAGTTTGTTTGTTTATTTATACACTACTAGTCTTATCATGCTATTTGTATTTGCATTAAGAACTACGACTTTTTTGGGTTCAGGCGTGTTTAAGTTACAAAGTGAGAAAAAACATGGACGCCTCCATGAAAGCGTGTGTTTTGTTAGTAACAAGCTAGCCAGCTAGTGATTATGAGTCACACCCTGGATAAAGCAAAATTGCAGTTCATTTTTTTTTCTCAACTGTACAAATTATGTTACAACAAAGAAAAACTATTTTTTTCAGTTGAGAAAAACTGCAAAAATTATTTGCAACAACAATTTTTTGTTTCATCCATGGTAAATTTTTTCCAGTGAAACCAATATGTCTATGTTGATAGATCTAAAGTAAACACTACTATAAAGTCATTTACAGTAGTGATGTGAGATTTTTTTTACTGTTGATGGTGTGAGCGGCCATGGTGATGTGACGTCATATGCAAAACTCAGGGATTGAGGAGACTTTCCTGAAGAGGAATTCCATGTTGAGGGGGATTTTTTTGTTTTTCCCTAGTCAGAGTCCCTAGTC